>NC_091394.1:54138071-54250571 GCF_032191515.1 Phaenicophaeus curvirostris | reverse complement strand
CATAATATTGTTAGCATGTTAAATTGGTACACATAGTTAAGATTTTTTTTGTAGTTTAGCAGATCTTTGTAGAAGTTACTAATAAGAACAGCAGTATTTACTGTTCTCTGCATTTGTGTGATTCACAGCTGAACACTTCTGTTGTGTATTCAGTGACAAATGGCAATCACTTTATCATTTATCTTATGACAAATAGCAGATTCAGCCACAAACTGCTGGCCGTAGCAAACTTACAGGATGAAGTTCTTTATTGTTTATGGTTTGTGGGTTGATGTATTCATGCCTTGTTTATTTGTGAAATGAACAAAAATCAGTAAAGAGGCGCAAACAAAAAATTTGGCCACACAATCAATTGTACTCCCCACCCACTCCTATTTTCCAAGGAACTTGCAAGGAAAATCGCTGAACTAGGTCTAAGCTGTAAGCTGCCTTTAGAAAAAAAAGTCATTAGAGGATGCACCAAATTGTGACATCGTGCCCTTAAGCCAAAATAACACTGAATGGAGTTCCTACCTCACATTAACCTCCTGAATAAAGGTCTTCAGTTTCATAGAAAGCTGTTGTCATAAGCATGTGATGTCAGACAATGACAAAAAAAATTATCATACTTTGATAGCAGCCAACCCAAGCAATATTTTAGTTTTTAAAGGTATTTAAAAGTGGATAATCATTGATGTTTTATGAATTTGCACACTGTATTATGAAATGCATTTTTAGGTTGCTGTTACTGTGGTTATGGTGCACTTATTTATGTAAATGGAATACATACCAGGTTCTCATTAGGAAGTAACGTCTTTTCCTGTTCTCTTTTTTAACTTAGTACTTAAAAAGTGTTCTTTTTCGTATGATGTCATTGTAGAATTGTGTTACCAGGAACCCATATAAAACAATGAAGTTAGCAGTAGACAAGGAGCAAGGATGTATAGAATATTGTGTAGCTGGAATTAAATATGCAGTTTAGACCTCAGATGAAAGAACCCTTTTCCCAAACTTTATTCTGTAGTGTGAAGTAAATATGACTATCTTAATTGTAATAATCATAGAATATCGAGGTTGGAAAAGACCTCTTAGATCATCGAGTCCAGCCATTCCAATCAACCACTAAAACATGCCCCTCAGCACCTTGTCTGCCCATCTTTTACATACCTCCAGGGATGGTGACTCAACCACCTCCCTGGGCAGCCTCTGCCAGTGCCCAATGACCCTTTCTGTGAAAAATTTCTTTCTGATATCCAGTCTGAAGCTCCCCTGGCACAACTTGAAGCCATTCCCCCTTGTCCTATCACCTGTCACTTGGGAGAAGAGGCCAGCTCCCTCCTCTCTACAACCTCCTTTCACATAGTTGTAGAGAGCAATAATGTTTCCCTCAGCCTCCTCTTCTCAAGGCTGAACAACCCCAGTTCCCTCAGCGGCTCCTCATAAGACTTGTTCTCTAGCCCCTTCACCAACTTTGTCGCTCTTCTCTGGACTCACTCCAGAGTCTCAACATCCTTCTTGTAGCAAGGGGCCCAGAACTGAACAGAGTATTCAAGGTGCAGTCTCACCAGCACCGAGTACCGAAGGAGAATAACCTCCCTCGACCTGCTGGCCATGGAACTTCTGAAAGAAGCCAAGATGCCATTGGCCTTCTTGGCCACCTGGGCACACTGCTGGCTCATGTTCAGTTGACTGTCAACCAACACCCCCAGGTCCTTATCCTCCAGGCAGCTTTCTGGCCACTAGAGGCCAGACAGTTTTTTAGCCATAGAAGGAGATAGTTTATCTTAGCCTAGTTAGGGCTGTAAAAATAAGAAAACTGTTATGGAATTAATTAAAAGGTGAGATACTGTACATGAAGCAATGATGTGATGTGTTCTCATTCACCTAACCTGTGCAAAATACAAGTTACTTCGTTTTGCACATTTGAGAGTACTTCTTTCTAATCTCAGTCAGTTTTCTGGTAAAACAAACCTTAAACTTGGTGGTATGAGCCTTTGTGAAGCTATCTTGCCGTAGGTAATCCTTGGGTTACATAACTAAATCAAAGCTATTTGTATGTTTTTAGCGTTTCTAGACATTAGAACTTGGTTAAAACACAAGGTGAGGGAGGTGAGATCTGGTCTCAGGTGATGTTACAAATTTTCAGACTTCTGGCAGCCTGAGGCAGTTGCTCTTAAACTATGTCTTGTGATCAACCCAACTCAATACAGTTCCACAAGAGCAAGAGTGCAAAGCACCCATATATGGTACCTTTGTGATAAGAACCAGATGCTTCTAGCATCGAAGTCAGTTTTTAGCTTTATTCATTTTGTCAAAGTGTAACAGTTCATGAACAGACATATTATTTTTCATCTAGGTTTGTAATTCATTGACTCATGGGTATATGAAGTGTGTGGTGCCTATACCCCAGTGAGGAGCTGCAAAACTTTTCAAAGACCTCGCAAATCCAAATTATTTCTTTATTTCAGTTTAGTAGCTTCATGTATATACTGGAGGAAATAAAAAACAACAGATCCACAAAAGGAATGCTACCTACACAGCCTTCTTTTCAATGTTTTATAGAGTTTATAAGTTTTAAGAACCATCAAATTGCCATTATGATCAGAAGATGATTATCTGTCAGCGAAAGCATCTATCTTATTGCTAAATCCATGGTCTTGATTAGCAGGAATCTAGAAGAATTGGAGACGCATTGATGTCAGCAGTTTGATCTGAAGCGTCTTCTTCTTACCTTTTGTCAACATAAAGATGTATGATAATTACCAGTTGCAGCTGTGTTATTCAATAATGATTTATTGAACAGGGTGAGACCACTTTCTTTAAGGAAAAGAAAAATTTTCTAAGACAGACATCATTTTCAGTAGAAGGGTATAACCTCCTATCTTTTAGCAACTGAAGAAGTGTTGTTTCAAGATGTGGACACATCTCCCTTTTTATAGTGAAGTTTTAATTCTAGAGCTTCATACAATTGCTTAGAACTTTGTATTTTAAATATCTTGTCTATGCAAGATATGATATGAATGCAACTTTTTAAGTCTGGCAAAATGTAGAGTGCAACATAAGCTGTTAAAAAACTCTTTACTGTATGATTCACATTTTGACCCCATACCCAAAGCAAGAGCGCTATGCAAAGGTAATCTCAGTTCTGTAATCTCAGTTCTCACATACCAGAGCCAAAATACTACTCAGACCTTTTTTGAATATTTCTATCTTACATACTGTGGCTCCTGTTACACGGGCCTGTCAAGAAAAATGGAAGGTTCAGAGCTAAACCTGCCGTCATACAATAGAGCAATTTTAGTTACAGTCATTTCAAACTATCTGATGAGAGAATGAGGGATTTGAAGTGAAAATGGCCTAACTCACAATGCATTGATGAAAAAAATATGCCACAATGATTTCGTAGCAGATCTTTTTGCTAACTGTAATGTCATAGGGCAGTACAGACAGTTTCCTGAAGCTGACCAAACTCAGTAAGCAGTCCAACAAACAACCCCAAACTGTGTTACTGGGATTTGCAATAGTGAAATCACACACACTAAGTATCATTTTGGGGTAGTCGGAGTCTTGTAGTAATTATATTGAACTATCTCTTAAAAGAGAAGCTAATGAAGAATATAAGCATGTGTAGAGAAGGAACTGTGGTTAAAGTCTTCCCTTTAAAATTTAATCATTAAAATCATTAAAATTTAAGATATCTCAAAGAAATGCACCTTTAATAAAAAATGAGTGTGTGCTGTTAAAGAATTTCAGATGGATATGTATTTAAATTTATTGTGTATTACAAGACTTGTCAATCTAAGTTTTGAACTTTGAATATACCTAAGGACTTTGAACAAACATGCCCCATGGTCACCATTCAGAAGCTGCGCTGCATTTAAAAATGAAGACTTATAGCTAGGCAACAACAGTGTTTTGTTTTGATCAGTGCATGCCTAAGGTCACAGGTGATGACCTCATCATCATATAGTTATCACATAGTCTGAAGGAGAAAAGATGTTCTGATTTTATATTAATAAATTGATATCACTAGTTTAAGGTCTGGAATTTGTTGCACATAGCCCCCATATTCAGTGTATCTAATATAATACAGCTCTGAAATCCTTTTTATTGAGTTGGAAATACAGAAATATCTCTTACCATTCCCTGACATTTCCTATAGTGGATCAACAGTGGGTTCAATGCAGAACTTAACATCCCATCACACCACTTCATTTTTTCTACTGGCAGAGAGAGAAACTGACTCAGCACCCGTTTGTAACTCCAGCTCCAAAACAGAGTCCTGGTAGCCCTCTGACAGTATACTATGCCTAAAAGACATGGATAGGATGTATTTAGAGTGCTGGTATTTGAGATGTAAGCCTGCTCTAGTAGAATTGTCTTCCTCTTCTCAATGAAGGGGGCAGAGGTTTTGATAAATCGCAAGGTAGCCATTTCCTGCCCTTTCTGTCCATTCCAAACATGAAATAAGAATGTGAGGGTTGATTGTTGCAGCTAGGATTAATAAGATTTTTAGGACTCTGCTTCTTAATAAGTTGCCTGATTAAGTCATAGACAGTAACTGAGATTATACCTGTTTCTGCAATGCAAATAATACCTACAGGAACACAAGGGGTTATTTCAACTCAATAAATTGAATGTGCCAGTATATTTTATTTTGGTACAAAACAAATTATACTGGTAGACATGAAGAAAAGGAAGATTCTGTACTTTTATTACTTGATGATCCTGACCACGTGCTCAGGAAGAAGGGGAAGAACCTCCAGTATATCCTGTTCATATTCATTCATGGAAAATAATAAGCTGTGTAGATGAATGGTTTATCTGTCATATTTTCTAGCACTGCAGTTCCAGTGGTGGTGGTTAGATCTAATGAGTTTGTTGAGACTTGTGTCTATGACATATAGAATGCAAAACTGTCTAGTCATCTACCAGTATTCTGTACTTCCACAGTCTTTAAGGTTTTTCAGCCAGCCAAAATTTTCTATTATCAAAAATCAGTTAACCGCATGATTTACTCAGGTTGATTTCAGTAGCTTAAATTTCTCAGCAAAATGTGTCCCTAAGAGGAATGAATGGTTAAATTAGCTGAAATTGCACTTTTGAGAAACTGAACAGGTGTGATTTGAATACACATTTTACTTAGATGTTAATAGTGGGGCAGAGCTATACCTTGTTAATAGAAATAGAAATAATTATTTAAATATTATTTAAATTTCTTTACTTCGCCCTTTTTTTTTTATTTTTTGTATCTAGAACTTCCCACCCTTCTTTGTTAAGGCATATTTTATTTTCTGGAGTGATGGTGGTCAAAACTGTTATTAACTATTTGATCATGTCAGAGATTAAAGTAGTTGCAAACCATGTCAGCAAGTACAAGTATGTTCTAATACTGCTAAGCAGTGTTTTAAGAAGATTTTTTTTCAGCAGGCAATGCTACAGAATAGTCAAACAAGAATTCAAAATATTTTATCATTTTGGAAATTTAGATTTTTTGCAGGAACCTTGATATGATGATAGACTTCCTATAGATAGTAGACAAAACAAAAAATAAATGGGACAAAACCCCCCAGGGAATATTTTAAAGATAGATAAGAATTAAATCTCCCTTTCTTGCCTAAAATAATGAAAGAATCTAAAAATAAGTCTCTCACAACTGTTTGCCCAAATGGTTCAAATGATAGTTTTTTCAGAGATCCTAATCTGATGTGATTGCAAGTAAAGAACCAAGTTGTGTAAAAGTACCTGAGCAGATTTTAAATGTGTCAGAATGTATTTGAACAAATATCTGCACTGGTATTTCTCTCTCTCTTAGAAGTCAGAAGATTGGCTAGAAGTCTTTTATTCTTTTTTCCACTAAAAACTGAAAGTTCCTACTGGCTTCACTGAGAAAATAATGGAAATTCAGATTCATTGTAAATCTCCAAAGTAGTTCAAAATTCAAGTTTAACTATAAGATAGTAAAGAAATTTTTCTTGATAAACATTTATCATTTAACATTGATTTTCAACTTAATCTAAGTAAGCTCTACATAGGTAAAGAAAGTCATCTGCAGAGTGCTTAGCAAATGATCAGGACCATGATACTTAATTCATGATTCTGTCTACGTTTATTTTTTCAGAACATCTTTCCTAACTGTTGTGGAATAAGAACACTGTCTCTCCTATCTCCAAAATCTATGCAGCCTCATTATCTTCAGCAGAAACTTGGCTTTTAAGTAGTTGGTTTTCCCTTCTCTTTCTTTGATATTTTACACAACGTGTTTGTCTAGGTCTAAATTTACTCTGTCCTATGATGATAATTAAAATTACAAGTTCCCAAAATGAAGCTTAAGGGTTTTAATCTGCTGCAAAATCACCATTTGAAGTTACCCTTGTGCAGACGCATATACTAATATTCAGATCCCTTCTTATCATTCCTAAGAGCTTTTCACACTTCAGTGTCCACAAATGCAATTGTTTTGGTGCAATAAGGTTCAGAAGCTCACTGTTGCATAGTGATACTTTTCTGCACTGGACAAGACAATACCTTTTTTTTTGAAAAAAAACATGCTGGATTACAAAACGTGTCACAAATAAGGGGAAATGTTCTATTTTGGATTTTTTTTAAGCCAATATGTAAAAATTCAAGGGATTCCTCAGTTTAGCAGAAATGCTCAACAAATGTTTTACTGTTTATTAAGTCATATATTTGAAATGTAGTAATGATTTAGGCTGTAGCCATGTAATGAGATTTAATCCATCTGAATTATAAACTTGGAAAGTACCAACTGCTAAAAAACCTACATTTACATTGTAAATTTACAATAGAGCATGCAATTCTACACACCAACCACCTGAATGACAAAAAATAGTGTTAATTTAATTGATATATGAAATCTAAATATCACAGAATAGTTTCAGATTACTAAAAATTTTGTCATTAAGTTTAGATGAATTTTCTAAGTACAAAGAAGGATTTCTAAGTACAAAATTAAAAAGGTGCAGATAAATTGAAATTTAAAATTAGTGTCCATTCAATAAGGATATTATAGTGTATAACTTGTAATTGCTTGCTATTTGTAATTAAAAAAAAACAATGTTCAGTTACAATCAAATTTAACATGTATTTTCTCTCTTGTTAAATGTAAACTTGAGTGTACTACTGTTTGATCTATAACATGACCCTTGGAATGCTCAGCATTGGTATAAGCTTGCAAGAAATCTATAGGCTAGCCCATACCTACTTACTGTTCCTTAACAACTGGAATTTAATAAGCTGCAATGATACTGAATGATAGCCAAATAGTCTTACTTTGAACTGGTGAATAGTGTTGTGGTTTTGACATTTTGGATACTTTAAATCCAGTTAATGTTCTTTGTAGAATTTATTTTCTATGTTCTATTTTTATATTTTTTATGTTCCTCATAAAGTACTCCTGAAACTGTTACATTTGCCACTAGAGCACAACAATTACCTTCCCTTAGTGATTTAATCACATATGTGTTTAGTATCAGACCACTTGGTCTGAATATTTTAATATATTTAAAATCCATAAATAATTTAATCACACAACAGATATTATCATTTGTATAGCCATGAAATCTGTGTATATATAGGCAGTGGACTTCACAGAACAGTTAGACTTCAGAACCTTCTGTCTGTATGATATATATGTTCGCAGAAAGCTCCTTATTTTTAACACTGAAAAACATTTAGTGCTAATCTTTTAAATCCACAATACTGTGATTTTTTTTTCTGATTCTGACTGCCAGAATATGTTTTCATATCCTGCATTGTGACCTGTTTTCTCTAAAATCCTTTCTAATCTAGGACTGCCTAAAGCCGAAAAATAGCAAATTATGTTGCTTACGTCAGCACAGCCATTTACAGATGAAAACAGGAATATTATCTAATACAAAAATAATACTATATTTTGCCCATTGAACTCAAAACAATTTATCATATGTTAAATAAATAATATATTCATTTTTATAACTATATACGTGAGATCCAGTGGTTAGATTTTGTTTATTCTATTGCAGTTGATTGGCAGTCCATCACAGACAACGATTACTTGTGTTAATACAATGGTTTTTTTCTTAGATAGGTCTAAAATTCTGCATTAATATTCTAGTGGGAAGAAAGTAAAGGAATTCAGAAGCTACTTTGGTTTATTCTGAATTTACTTAATAGGAATTTTTCCAATTTTCCTATAGTGATGTGAGATAGAAAGTTGTAACTTACTCCATTTAGGTAAATACAGATCAAACCAACAATATATTGTACTGTTCTTCTATAATTGTTCTTACTCTCAATTGATTTCATGCTCATAAGCCTCTCGCAGATTGTCTAAGAGGACCAGATTGGTAACCAAATTTACGAAGACCAGTCTATTGTGCATATAGAGGGATGAGAATTTTTATTAACATCAGTAGCAGTGCCGTACTCCGCTACCTTGATTCTTGACCAGTGATATAAAAGTAACATTTGTTTTGAAAAAGTATTTTCATGGGTTTGAAGACTCAAGACTAAGATAAAGCAGTCTTCCATAACAGCAGTGAGAACACCTGGCAGATTATTTGTAATTCTAATCAGTTTTTAAACTATTGGCCTTCATTACACAGCCCACAGAGTGCTTGTGGCCCACAACATGTATAATTGTAACCCACCATAAATTAGTAGCATGGCCTCTATAATTTAGTGTTGCAGAAGCTATTGTTTATCCAAAAGAACATTGTTCTTGTGAAAAGATTAGTTACTTCTAGTATGTATACTAATTACTGAAAATTATTGTATGACAATTGGGTATCTTCAACCAGTCATAACAGAGAAATACTGTCAAGTTGTCAGCTCATAAACCTACTCCTTGGAGCTGAGGCATTGTCAGTAAATAAGCTTATATTTTAAATAGATGTCGAATTTCTCCAAAGCTGAATTTTACTTTTCTGTTTCAGTTCCCTTTTCTGATCTAGTGCATTGCGTGTGAAAGTGAGTGCAGATGATAACAACTTCTGCTAATTTTAAAATACTAGTGTAATTGTATTGAGTAAATATTTGAAGTTAGCCCTTACTATCATTTATTTCTTTTATAAGCACTGTCAGTAAGAACGGAAAAGATTGTCAGCTGTCCCTAACTGCTGATTTTCTTCAGTGTTAGAGATTTCTCAGGTTTCATGAATCCTACTAGTAGCAGAAGACCTTTTCAGCTGTAGGGGGGATAGTTATTAAATACTTCTACTTCACACGTATGCATGACCACTCTGTACTGTCACAGATGTGACAAAGTACTTCAGAGTATAAATCTGATGTATTTTTTGTGATTGATGTCAGTCGGGTAGGTGTTTCTGTATTGAATGTCTTACCCTTTTGCAAATAAGAAAAAATATTAATTTTTAAACTGAAATGAGGGCAGTTCCTGTTTGCTGTACAAATTGCCTCTCAATGTTCTGCAGCAGAATGTAGATTTGTTTTATGGGTTGGTGCAATAGACTGATTTGAATGTTCTGTTGATTGAAGAAAGGAATAGCCAAGCTACTCTTACCACTTCATAAAAGTTTGCCCAGAAAGCTTAACAGAGAATGTGAACTATCTGTTTAATTTTTGAAAGCTGAATTATGATGTTAGTGCTCAATTTTGAATCATGGCATTTCTTTATTATAGTAATGCACTGTTGGCCAACCTAATAAAGGGAGTCAGTCAGTTTGTAGGGTTCTTATGTCCATAAGTATATCCATTAATGAATAAAATTCAGAATGCTTATTGTGTCATTGCATGTTCACCAGCCATGTGATATGAGGTCTCTGACTTCTGACCATCATGAATGCATTTCTGGTGATGAGATAGGAGATCCACTGTGAAGCTGCTAGAAGTTAAGGTAGCAGGGGGTAGGTTGTCAGGTCACTGCATGTCACCTTCATCCCCACAGTTAAGAAGCATATGATGGATGAGTTGAGAAGGTGTCATGTTGCCAGATTGGTGCTCAAACGTCTTTGCAGTTTAAGGAGGAGGATGTGAATCCTCAGGCTTAAAATCATAGACTCACTCAGGTTTGAAAAGATGTTGGAAAGTCTGTAGTGAAACCTCCTCTCAAGACAGGTCAACATTGAGTTCAGACAAAATTGCCTTTCCCTGGACCTTGTTTTTGCTATGTCTTTAAAATTATCAATTTGTAACAAGGCAATGTGCATTGGGTATGATTGAATACAAAGCCCCAAGGATATTAATTGGATCAGTTAATCTTTGTTACTTTTGTTGTCATATAGCTGGTTTGATCTGGAGGTGCTGAAAACTTCACTTAATATAGAATAGCATAGGTATTTCAAAGGCTGACTTAAGGATGATTCCAGCACTTCCATAGTATGCTATGTATAAATGTATAAATCCAAATAAAATGAAAGTACTAAGTTCCAGATTTCTCTTTTTGTTATATTACTTGTTTATTTTTCGCTATGGTTTGGTAAAGTTAAAGACTATTACTAGTACAAGACAACACATGTTTTCATAGTTTAAGCTTTTTTTTTCTCCAGACTTTTAATAAATGCTGATGTTAATGTTCTGAGTTTTTGTTTATATTGTCTGGTATTTAAAATAATTAGTATTTTGCATTAACATTATAAAGGACAGATATATAAAGTAAAATAAACTTGAGAAGGCAAAATAAAATCACAAATGACATTTAGTAGGAAAACCATGAAAGGGAATTGTCTTTAATTAGTTCACAGTTGGAGGTTTGTTCATACTGCTTATTTTAGTTAAGTCTTTCATTGGGGAAAAAAAAAATCTATTTAACTTCTAGGATCCTTGGAGGGGAGAGGGCCTTGAAACAGTTACCATATATATCTCTCTGACACGTTTTCCAAAGCATTCTTTATTTTCTTTTGTGCAGCCACACTATGCTACCTATAAATATATTTATGAAGTTTCCCATTTGAATTGAAACTGATTTGTATTATTTTCAAAATAGTGCCACAGAAGAGAACTTTAATGTCCATATCTCCCTGCTGTTACACTGAGAAACAGAGGTTTTATAGCACTCGAACCTGTACTCTTGGCTTACCCAGTATTTTGCAGTATTTGCTCCTGGCTTAGCAGATTCTAGATATACATCCTTAAAGTCAACTGTTTATGCTGCCTTTTATGTTTAACAAATAAAGTATCTCTCAATCTAGATGGGCAAAGATACTTTGTTCCAAAACTGTGAGATTCTACTCTGTCTTCTATGAGCTCAAGCCCAAAACCTCGTCGAAAACGCCAAGTATTACTTGCCACATCCATGCACTAGATAAGTAAGAAACACAGAAGCCGCAACCAGTGGCTCTTTCTTCCTCTATTTGGGAAAGGTGTTCCTATTGCTTTGTTTTCAATCTGTCTGTCAATTTACTTGTGTAACCATATCTGGGGATTTTTTTATCAGAAATTTTTCTCTTGCTCTGCTAGTAAATTTATGACAATGTGATAGGGCAAAATTAGCTGGAAGCTGTTTTACACAATCTGAAGTTATCAAGAGTAATAGAATTTGAAAAGTCTTGCTTAATCAATGAGGAACTGATAAGTGTGGCATGTGCTGTTGGGATAAGTATTTGTATGCCATAGCATCCAAGGGTTAGTTACTCACAGCAGCAAGCCTCTCAAGTTGTTTAGTTGCTTCTAAATACTTTCTGACTGCCATGTGTGAAGTTGAAAAACTTGTTCTTTTTTTCCAGTCCTTTTTGATAAAGTAAACCCTGACCGTTTAGAATAGAGTTGATTTGCATTTTAGGTAATTAGAGACAGCCAGCATGGCTTCACCAAAGGCAAGTCCTGCCTGACCAACCTAATGGCTCTCCGCGATAAGGTGACCACATCAGTGGACACGGGAAAAGCAATGCATGTAATCTATCTGGACTTCTGTAAAGGCTTTGACACAGTCCCCCACAACATCCTTTTCTCTAAATTGGAGAGATATGGATTTGATTGGTGGACTGTTTGGTGGATAAGGAATTGTTTGGATGGTCACATCCAGAAAGCCAACAACTTGATGTCCAGATGGAAATCCATGACAAGTGGTGTCTCGTAGGGGTCCATATTGTGACCAGTGTTGTTTAATATCGTCATCAATGATGTAGACGGGGAGATCGAGTGCATCCTCAGCAAGTTTGCAGATGATATGATGCTGAGTGGTGCAGTTGTCACAATAGAAGGATGGGATGTCTTCCAGAGGGACCTAGACAAGCTAGAGAAGTAGACCTATGTGAACCTTATGAGGTTCAACAAGGCCAATTGCAAGGTCCTACACCTGAGTTGGGGCAATCCATGGTTTCAGTACAAGATGGGGACGATGTGATTGAGAGAAGCCCTGTGGAGAAGGACTTGGGTGTACTTAATGATGAGAAGCTAGACACGAGCCAGCAATGTGCACTAGCAGCCCAGAAAGCCAATCATATCCTGGGTTGCATCAAAAGAAGTGCGGCTAGCAGGTCGAGAGAGGCGATTCTCAACCTTTACTCTGCTTTCATGAGACCCCATTTGGACCACTGTGTCCAGTTCTGGAATTTCCAACATAAGAGGGTTATGGAATTGTTGGAACAGGTCCAGAGGAGGGCTACAAAGATGATCAGAGGGCTGGAGCACTTCCTTTGTGAGGACAGGCTGAGAGAGTAGGAGTTGTTCAGCCTGGAGAAGAGAAGGCTCCAGGGAGACATTATAGCTACCTTCCAGTACCTGAAGGGGGCGACTGAGAAAGTTGGGGAGGGACTTTTTACAAGGGAATGTTGTGATAGGATGAGGGGAATGGCTTTAAATTGGAGGGGGAGACTGAGATTAGATGTTAGGAAGAAACACTGAGACACTGGAACAGGTTGCCCAGGGAAGTTGTGGATGCTCCTTCTTTGTAAGTGTTCGAGGCCAGGTTGGATGGGGCCTTGAGCAGCCTGGTCTAGTGGGAGGTGTCCCTTCCCATTGCATGGGGAGTTTGAACTGGATGTTCTTTAAGGTCCTTTCCAAACCAAACCATGATTCTATGAGTCTGTGATCATGGATTTTAAAGTTATTTTACATTTTTTTATCTTACTATATTATCTGATGATTCCTCTCAATATTTTCAAGTTTCATTATTCTTTTGAAAACAGAAACAAATTTTAAAAATGCTTGTTCATTTGGAGAAGACCATCATAGACAATTTTTGAGTTTTCAGTGATGATCTTAAATTATTTATACAAGAGTAGGAAATATTTATAGTAAAGATAAGCCTTTATCTCATACCTACTGTTCCAGATACGGAGTTTGAACTGTCTGTACAAGAATTTTATTGGTCTTTAGCTTTCCCTTTGTTGTAACCAATTTTGATACTATTTTTGATACAAATGAATGTGGAAACACAGTATACATATGAAGGCAAGTTTTAATACTAATATTCTGTCTTGACAGCAGTGATAAAAACTGGGAGGCTATGCCTCATTGTTCAGTGACAAAATTAATGGCTATTATTATCCATCTTGCTCTTCACCTTTCTTTGCATCTACATCTTCAGTACTGTGAACTGAAAATTAAACTTAAAAATTAGGCAGAACACATTACACAGAAGTGTAAAAGAATACTTTCTCACAAGTTCTGTATTGTAAATTTAATGTATTAGATATTTAGTATGAATTATTTTTAAGATATCAAAAGGATACTTGATTAGGAGGAGAAAAAAAGCACCTGTATCTCTCATGATGTGATAGGTAAGTTTCAACAATCTTTAGATTATTATATTTAGATTATTGATTTTTATTGAATTTAGATTTAGATTATTGATACCACCAGTTTTGTAGGTAACCAGAAGTCCATAGTGCCAACACCCACAGGTACTAACCAGGGATGATAAATGCTTTCACTTTTAGTCATTTGAAAAAGTTTGTATTATTTTTTCTATTTGCTATACTGTTACAGAATAGATCCACCCAAGAATCTCACTTTAAGACCTAAATAGCTACCTGAATATAGTTACAGGTCTTGGTAACACTTCAGTTAAGAAAAGTTCATGTATATATAAGGGTCCTTTTGATTCTTTGATATGTAAGAAGTTGTGTTATTTTTGTTCTTAAGATTGCTATAATGTCTTCTTACTTGTTCTAAAGCCATCAATTAAAATATATTAAATTATCTATTGCCTCTTAGCCTATGGTGAATCTAAACTTTGACATCATTTTTGCTAGAAATGTCACATCTTACACCATCCTTTCACTGACTGGTTTTATCTTCTTACTTATTATCAGTATGAACCAGAGGATCCGTATTACAATGATAGAGTTTGTGACAAGAAAGCTGTTGTAAAAAGCTAAAGAAAATGTAAGAAAATTTATGTCATTTTGTGTTCTTTTCATCAAGTTGCAGCTATTTGGTGGGCTGGCAGAGAGCATAGAACATCATTTACAAATTTTGAACAATAGGATGTGTACCCCAAATTAGATGGGATTTGGACATGGGGGGTGTATTTTCCATTCCTATTATTGGGAGAGAAGGTTAGTCCATCACTTTTTATGGAGAGTCTCAAGAATCTTTCCAAACTGATAATTATACTGCAGTTATTAGCTGCCTTTTGAAGGAGTCTATTCTTTTCATGGATAATGGAAACATTTTAAAGAGACTAAAATTCTGTGTTATAAAGTTCACCTTTATGAATATTCTCACAAATGCTAGGTGCTCTTTTGACTGCTCTTCAAAAAAGTCAATAAATCATAGCTATGCCCACATATGCTGTAAAGGCTTCTGAAACACAAGGCAGCCTTTTATGGCAGCTACTTGAATAAATAAGATTAACAAATATTGATTGTTCAAATGCTTCAGGCAGCATCTATATGTCTATGGTCATGCAGTCCATGGTCACTATCTCAACCAACCATAAGAACTCTCCCCACTTTTGTGCTTTGTTTTCTCAAATAGTTGTGGATCTGGGCAGGCTGGATCGATGGGCTGAGGCCAACTGTATGGAGTTTAACAATGCCAAACATCAGGTCCTATGCTTGGGCCAAAACAACCACATGCAACTCTACAGACTTGGGGAAGAGTGGCTGGAAAAGTGCCTGGTGGCAAAGGACCTGGGGGTGTTGGTCAACAGCTGGCTGAACATGAGTCAGCAATGTGCCTAGGCAGCCAAGAAGGCCAACAGCATCTTGACTTGTATCAGGAATGGTGTGGCCAGCAGGGCTAGGGAAGTGGTTGTCCCACCTCTTACTCCATGCTGGTGAGCCTGCGCCTTGGAGACTGTCTTCAGTTTTGGGCATCTCAGTACAAGAAAGATTTTGAGGTGCTGGAATGTGTCCAAAGAAGGGCAATGAAGCTGGCGAAGGGTTTGGAGCACAAGTTTTATGAAGAAGCAGCTGAGGGAACTGAATTAATTTAGTCTGGAGGAGAGGAGGCTGAGGGGAGACCTCATTGCTCTCTACAACTACCTTACAGGAGGTTGTAGTAAGGTGATTGTCAGTCACTTCTCCCAAGTGACTAGCAATAGGAGGAGAGGAAATGGCCTCAAATTGCGTCATGGGAGGTTTAGACTGGATATTAGGAAATATTCCTTCACTGAAAGTGATGTCAAGCATTGGAACAGGCTGCCCAGGGAAGTGGTTAAGTCACCATTCATGGAGGTTTTAAAATATGTGTAGATGTGGTGCTTAGGGACGTGGTTTAGTGGTGGAGTTGGCAGTTTGAGATTTGTGATTGGACTTGATAATCTTAAAGGTCTTTTCCAACCTAAATGATTTTGTGATAGAGAGCTGTATTTTGAACTAAAGCCCAGAACCAAAAGTCAGGACAAACAATTTCTATCTTTAATACTGGATTTCTTTGTTGCAAGGAATTTGAGTGTACATATTATTAATAAAATCATGAGTATGTTAAGGAGGTGATGTATAAATCGAGCACTTCTGATACTATATCCATATTCTATCATTTTAAGTATCTTGATAGACTGTCATGAACAGCTGGGCACAGGAAAATTATTTTTGTGTTAATATGGCATTTTTATACTAATTGTTTCTCAAGGTAGATGATTTTTTAAGTCTTGTAATAAAATAAAGGAGGTTTTGGTGTACAAAGAGTGGATTAGAAAACATGTGAATATCAAAAATTGGCTGAAAGACCCTTTTCTTATGCCTTTGTAGTAGTTGTTAATGTCAGTCAAAATTAAGCTGCCTAGCTGAAAAAAGCCCTAAAAAGGTTTAAATGTAATTTTGCATTTTCGCTAGTGCAAAAGAACTATCTATACAGAAAAGCAAGAGAAAGAAATCAAATTAAACACATACGATACTATCTCCAGATGTGCTAGAGGGAAGATAGAACAATTGGGTACCCAATCTCCCTTTTAGGGTTCATTTGTATTCACTGACTGCATAGTTGAAAGGAGGTATAGATAAAGAACCTTAATCAAAAAAAAAAGATTGATTTGCTAGAATCTTACTCTGACAGGAGAAATGCTTCTTTGAACTTATCCACAAGCTTCAAAAACTAATTATCTTCTAGCTTAGTGTCCTGAGATGGAAGTTAAGAACAGAGTGAAAGTTTTAGTTAAACACTGATAATATGCATTTGCCATTTTCCCTTTTCTAGCTTTGTTTCCAATTCTGTTACCAATTACTCTGTAATTTATAGGGATAAGGTCATATTATACTTTCTATTTGTCTAGTCAAAACTGAGTGTTCTAACAACCCCCAAATACTCAATTTCTGCAAGAAACTTTGTCTATGTGTAGTCTTATCGTTCTTACCATGCAGCATACACTGTGGAATTCTTGCAGATAGGTTGCATGATTATCAGGAGGAAGACTGCTTCCCACATCAGCCCAGGCATACTAGGTGCCAAGATTGTGTAAAAGAATACTTTTTTGCAAAATAAACAGTGTTTCTTGGGCAAACAACATGCAGTGGGAACATGGCTTTTGTCTGTATGAATAAGGCTATTAATGCATTTTGAACTCTAACAGACAAAGAAGTAAGATTATAATGTACACATCTGGTATTCTTAGCTAAATCAAGAGGATGAGAAAATTCTTCTGGTATTGAATAGATACTGTCTAAATAATTTTATGGCAGTGTTAGTAGAAGTGGTTTGATTCTAAGGGTAGTCCTTATTACTAACTTATTATTAACTTATTATGGGTTGCTTTTATTACTAACAACTTCTCTTGTATTTGCTTTGTTGGTATTAACTTATTTTGTTTAACAATTGGAGGAAAATGTAAGGTGCTTAAGTTGACAGATTATAAAGGTTAGATTTCTGAAAATAAGGAATACCTCTGATCTTGTCAGAAAGGCAAATTTCTTCCATTCCCTGCTAAGAATCTGATTTCCAGACAACTCAATAATCTTTACTGAAGTAATGTGATTGTGCTTCTTTCTCTACTTTTGCATAGTCTACAAGACATCATCAAAATACTTATTTAATAGCAATACAGAGCAATGCCCTGCTTGCTCGGAATTGTTTTAAAGATTCTGAGATTTTAGTCTTATCATTTCTCCTACAAGATGAAGCAGAAGCTCCAGGTTCCATGTTACCACCAAGTTCTTCATTAAAATCCCCAAACTTTCAACTAGGACACAGCTGATCCGTTGTATGTAGCTTGGCTACAAAACATAGTGTTAATAAGACACTCAGTAGTTGTTTCTTGTCAGTCCTAAGTATTTCAAGAGGGAAACAGGTCCTGAAATGGAATGGATTTCTTATGGATTTTGATTAAAGCCTTGCTTCAGTGATCCATTAATCTTGGACTATTTGATCCCACTTGAATTTCTGAAACCTGTTTTGTGAAAGTGCTGTAGGCAATACACACGGACGAGTTAATACTACAAAGTCTTTTAGTATTTCTGCATTTGAAAATACAAGATTTAAAGTATGTTAGGGAGCTAATACTGTGGGACTCTCACCTTTAACTGGAATCAGTGCTTATAAAATCTGTGGACATCATTTTTTGAGCCGTGAGGAAGTGTTTCTGCCTTTTTGTCATGTAAGGAGTGATAGAGTGATGCACTTAACTTGTAAGAGAGAAACAGCAATACATTTGTTGATATAAAGCAGCAATCTAGCAGAGTTTGATGGTAAACACAACAGGGGTTTAACAAGATTCAGTAGCAAGGTACACTAGATTACCTACTGCATAGAGGGCAGGGCCAGGCAAAACTGTGAGGGACACCCTTCCCTTAATTCATGAGGTTCAGAAAGGAACCCTTTGCTCTCTAAACTCCTCAGAGAGGAGTCTAAGTGTGGCTGGATCCAGACTTAGCCTCAGGCTTGGTCAGCGGGTTATGTCTAGAATTATATATAAGCAATCAATCCTTTATACTTCCTAGCTAAGATCACAAAGTTTCAGTGCACTTATTCCCAATTCAGTTACCAAGGACCTCCTGTGGCAAGGATTCTCTCAGACAGGGAGACCCTGACATGCAGCCCACTGTCATTTCAGGAGAGGTCAAAGGACTCTTGGGCTGCTTACTATTTATGGAGTAAGGTGTTTAACTCATAGTTATGTTTTCACACTGACTGGAGGTGCCAATGTGTTCCAAATTTGGCTTCAGTTCCAAATCTGGCTACAGCCAGCACTGTAGCCAGATGAGCATTGCCATAGATTAACCCTTGGTTATTGTGTTGTCTCCCCCCAATCCACCTTGAGCCAGATGCAGCCATCACAACCACCACCAATCATCACAACTGCCGCTAATCATTATTACTTGATCAGGATTACAAGAAAAGGACAGATGGGGGGATAGGGGAAGCACATCATCACAGTGGTCTATTTAAGCATTTCCTTTTTTATATTTTTCCCTTTTGGTAGATGTGACAACTGCAAAAATTATTGTTACTATTATTAATAAAATTGTTTCAGAAAGGATTCACAAAATGGTAAGTAGTTTTATTAAAATATGTTCTTGAGATACAATTCATATTCAATTCATATTCAACACTGTCTACTGATGAACGAGGGGAACCATTAAAAGGCTTGAAGAAACTTCTGAAAATTTCTCAGTACATAAGTACAATGTGAATACAACCATCTTCAGTAGAAATAATAAAAGAACTATTGTTGATGAGATTCCCTATTTAGAATTCCAAGAAGATTCATTTAACTGCTTCTATAAACACTCTGTTCCAGTGAAAATTCCTATATAAGGCTAAATACTTTTGTTTGTCATTAATTCATTTGTTTTTTTTTTAAATGGCATATTGAGATAACCTGGTCTTGTAATAAGTAAACGGCAAGGGAAGTTAGTAGAACAGGAATATAAAGAAAGTTTCTTCCCCCTTCTTTCTCCATTTGTCCTTTCAAATAAGAGATTGGAACACTTTAAGATTTGAATGAATATTAGTAGTTACTTTTCAACAAAATATTCCTTCTTTATTCTGGTCTCGAGTTCTTTATTAATTGTCCTTCTACTATAGCATTTCTTATTTGACCCCCCCCAAATTTCAAGTTGATGTGCAGTGATTACTCCTGTATTGTATTAAAATTTTCAATCCCAACTTACCTCTTGCAGGATTTGACCATGCTTGTAAAAAGTCACTTCCCTCTAGCCTAGTTGACTGGTTATTTTTTCAAAGTGTAAGTACAAATACAAAGTCAGAACTGTTTCCTTTCAATCTGACTTCTGCATAAACAGAAATTGTTCCTTCTGCCCTGAAGTTCCGTGCACACATTGTTGTTTTCATTACTATAGCAGGAGACTGAATTTGCAGACCTTTGAGTCAGAACAGCCTATACATTTTCCTTAATGTGAGTATACTTTACAGAGCTTGAAATGCTGGGCTCTTGTCCTAGTGGTGTGGGCACTGACAGTCTGTCAGTAAACATTCATTCAGCAGTGTTATACTTAATGCTGTAGCCTTTTCCATGGAACTCATCAAAACAAGAATATGGAAAACACATCTGAGAGACTTGGATTTCCAAGAACTGACATAGGCTTTGATTCTACTATGCGGATTTCTATCCAGCATATCAAAGCATTTTCTGATGCTCCAAGCTGATCCCTTAGAAGTTGCTTCCCAATCAATGGCTGTAAATTGGAGAGGGGAAGATTTAGACCAGACATGAGAAAATTCTTCACAGTGAGGGTGGTGAGGCACTGGAAGAGGTTGCCCAGGGCAGTTGTGGATGCCCCATGCCTGGAAGTGTTCAAGCCAGGTCCTTGAGCAGCTTGGTCTAGTGGGAGGTGTTCTTGCCCACAACAGGAGGGTTTGAATTAAGTGATTTTTAAGGTCCCTTCAACTCAAAGCATTCTATGATTTCCAGGCCTCCTGGAATCTCAGCTAAATGTCTTTCCTAAATTCCTCTGAACTTGCTAGGATACACTTCACATATTTCTGGGCTTTAGTTTGACCTCAAATGCGGCAGACTGTTGGTTTTTGGGGTTGCAATTGGAAATCACTAGTGATATGTATATCCAGCATCTTTTCACTTTGATTTAACAAAGGCTAAGATCCACTGAAAATTTCATAACTCCCAGAGTATTCATCCAAGTCACCCTCATCTCTGTTAGGCAAATTTTATTTACTTTTTTATCTCTCAGTGCAAGAATGAGATCATTCCTTTAGTGGAAAGCTTTATCATGCATGTTGTAAATCCACCAGGACTGGTCCAAGTTAGATAATGTATAACATCTAATATGCTCTGCTACTCTATGGGTAGCTGCCTGTGGTTGTTCTAATACAAATCAGCTTTAACATTGGATTGCCATAGCATAACTGCGAGTTCTAAATCTGGGCCCACACAATACTTTTTTGGTTTGTGCATTCATGATTTTCGTTGCTGACCCATTAAGTCCACCAAATTCTCTTTAAAATTTAAGTATGGCCTTGGGTTGTCTTCAGGAGTCTCTTTCTTGTCCAGTCATTCCTTAACAAGTTAATTGGTTTTCAGTCTCTCCTGTTAAGTTTGAATAAGAAAAAATATCCAGAAAGACACCATTTCAAATGGACTACAGACTTGGATATGGGGAGCCCTGTGTGGAATGAAATCTTTTGGTTCAGTAATCCAGAATGTACAGGCTTCACTTCTGGGTGAATATATTGATTCCCTCTCAATTTTCAAGAATGATTTGTCTGTTGTTGGGTCCAGTCTACGTCTTTCCATTCCCACACATTCTTTCTGGTGAGGGTGGTTTGTAGAATTCATGCCTACAAAACAAACAAGTTTGTCCTTTCTTATTTCTCTGAAATTTAATATGGCTGTTAACTGTGAGCCCTTATGTCTTCTCATTTTCATTACAGCTTAGGGTTTTTTTTATCAGATTCCAACATATTCCTGGCAGAGAAAAAGTCTTGAATTTTAGACTAAATAATTCTTCCTGTTAGAACAAATTTACCTAGAGGAAAAGGATTTTCCAGCTTTTCTTTCCCATAATTCTGTGTATCTCAGGTCTTCTCCAAAATAACCTCACAAATAGGGCTTACTTAAACTTAGTAGCCATCTGTTTATCTCCTGCTTCCCACCTATGATATGCTGTTTATCATTTATGCTAAGTTTTTAGCTTTCAGGGACAGTTAGCATACAACTGTTCTAGTCCCAAGAGATGCACAAATTTCACAGTTCAAACTCTTTCAACAGGATGGTTTTTTCTCCATATCCCCGAATCCCTTAGATACCCACGTAGCTAGTTCTCAAAAGACCACATTTCATTTTCTTATTTCTAACACCTAGAAAAAGGAGATAAAGTATCATCTCAAGTTTCTCAGAAGAGTTTCTTTCAGACTGGTGCAGACCTCACTCTCTTCTAAAGTCACATTTGAATAAGCCTCTAAAACCGTTTTTGAAAATAGCTGTGGGTTGTGGCTCATTGACAAAGCCATAAAAGCATTGAATAAGGTGAACACACAACTATTGTTAAAAAATCTTACAGCACTAGAGCCACACGCCAGTTACCAAAACTGGTAGGAGATAGGTTTAAAATTAAGATTTTAAAAACTTTTTTTTTGCATCATCAGTAATAAACAAGAGTTTGTGGAAACAGAGAGTATTAGAGTTCCAAAAGGGAGTATGCAAGTTTGTGGAAGGCAGTTCCATAAACTGCTATAAAAGGAATAGCATGGATGTAGAATACTCTGTCATGTTCCTAATCCTGTGTGGGAGTACTTCATGTATAGTGGTAAAGTTCACGTGCTCTCCCTAAATAATACTTTTTGCTGCCATGAACACTAGGCTAGAAGAAAATCGAAGTATGACCCAAGAAAATATTTCTTTTCTTGTCCTCTCTTCTAGCAGGAAATTATGAAGATAGTTGTGTCAGGTTATCTCCTTAGTAGCAGAGCTTTCTCAACAGAGAATGTGCAAAATCATCCTGACTTCTGTGCCATGGCAGCAACTTCTTCCTTCCATCAACATAAAGTAAACAGAACAAGACTTCAGTTTTACTGTTTTCTACTATGCAAGTATAATTGGAAATTTTTATTAATGTTTTAAAGAATCAGAAATACAGGAATTAACCAAAGAATTGTAATCATATTGCTTAGAAGATATTGCTAGGGTTTAGTTTTATTTTTAGTTTAAAAGGACAGAAGTACGTGTCATTCTATCTGCCACCCTGTAAAGCATTTAATGTTTTGGAAGACAATAGGACCTGAAAGCATAATGTTTAAACTTCTTTCCTTCAATACTGAGCAAAAAGACCAAATCTTTAATTAATTTTTTTCTACACTATGAGTTTTTATAAAAGGTCATGTGCTTCAATATTTAAGTCTGCATTCACTTTTAAAAAACACTCTGCTTCTATTGACAATTTTCAAATATGCTATACCCATAAAAGTAAAGCCTACTTTCTGTTTTACTCCTAGAAAAGTATTTTTTCAAAAGAAACCCAGAAAAACTAGTATTCGACTTTGCAAAAATAAGCTTTTGTAATTCACACATGAACTAAATTTACTATCAAACCTCTTGCTGCATTAGGAAGGGAAAAAATTGTATAGGTGTATTTGAAATAACTAGAATTTAGAACATATGACCAAGGTTATATAATTTGAACATTAAGACAAGATTTTGCTAGCTTTTTTGCATTGATAATCCAAATACTAAGACTTTATTAATGTTCATCAAGCCAGTTAATTATTCTGTAGGATTTTTACAATGTTGTGTATCTCTATGAAAGAATTGATGAAACTGAAGAAAACAAAAATTCTTAGTATTTTGTAGTGAATAAGTTATTATATAGAAATTTTTGTAATGGGACTTTATCCAAATTGTAGTCTTAACAGATGGGATCTTGTTGGGGTTCCACATATTTAGTTATTTAGGACTTTAGTAAACAGTGATTTTATCCAGTCTGTGATTGGAACAGATGTGATCTTATCAGGGTTCCACTTTTTTTCAGGAGCATAAAATTGCCATGATTTGCTGTACAGTGCTATAGTTTACTTTTTGTGCTTTTAGAACCAGAGTCCTTTTTAGCCAGAATTTGCCCTTGGGTCCTAAAAACATCATAATAGGGAGTTAATGTTTTATTCTCTATTAATCCCGTTAAATCCTTTTAATATTAGAGCATGTGTTGCTTTATAGCATTAACTAGTGTCTTGCACTCAACAGTATTTTCACAGTTTATGACACTGCTTAGGGCATTAACAAACAGCTGTTTGAATTAAATGAGCAGTTAAGGACCCTGTTCATTAACTCAAAAGTTTCATGTATTTTTAATTCCTTAAATCTAATGGTATTATCACCCTCCAAGAAATCTATCTTTGATTATAATTTGCTGTGACCAGTATCAGTTTGGGTGAGATGAGAGAATTTTTGACTATAAACTCGATCAGTGGTGAACATCTCCAGTGAATCTGAACTGTCTTCAAACAGTTTTAATCTTTGGGGATATAAAAACTTTTAAAGTTGTTTACAGCAGTTGTGTTAAGATTTCTTCCAATTTTGTTTACTGATGACTTCATTTAGCTAATGTAAAGAGGCAGTTGGAACAGAATTATTTGCATTTGAAATGGTGCTATCAGAGGTTTCTGACTGACTCATTTAAAAAAAAAGAAAAAAGAAAATTGTATTTAGACAGTGACAGAGTATCTAGTGGAGTCTTATATATCAAGTGTACATAGGCATTTCACACATTATACAAAATTTAGATTTGTAAGTCTTTACTCTCATTAGAGTCTAAGTAGTTTAACTTTTCATTTTAACATGGATTCTGTGTGTTCTTTATGATGAGATTACAAAGATATGTTTTGAACTGAGGCAAATTTGTCATTGTATAGCTTCAATCTGGAAAAAAATCCCTTCTGTTATACATGTGTCTGCTTATTTGTGCATGTGCATGTACATATTCCAGATTAATATTACTTAAGTTCATTTGCAATGCGTTTTAGAACGACACACTTAAACTCAAGATCTACACATTCAATAGGATTGCTTGTATCCACTTATTTAAACATGTTTAAATATCCACTTATTTAAACATGTGCCCAGATATCTGTAAGAGCTGACTCATATGTCAACATTTTTGAACTCTTAATTCTTAAAAATATTTTAGGTTCACAAAACCAGCAATTCCTAATCAGTCCTTCACTGAAAAGAAAATAATTCAGACATGCGAGACTTCACACTAGGTTTTAATATTCTTCTACAGTTTACATAGCCCTCAGCTCAGAAAGCACCTTTGATACCTGCTCAGTTTTAAGCATGATAATGTTTTCTCACAAGGAATAGTAGCATTGTTTAGTATTTATTTAACTCCAGGGATATTTAAACACTTTCACACTGGGCAAAAGATTGAGATACCAGTGAGATACTGGGAAAAGATTGTCCTAAGAAGTTGTGGGTGCCCCATTCCTGGAAGTGTTCAAGTTTAGGTTGGACAATTCAGCAACCTGATATAGTGGAAGGTGTCCCTGCCCACAGCAGTGGTTTGTAATTAGATGATCTTTAAAAATCCCTTCTACCCCAAACCATTCTATGGTTCTATGATTGTCTATATTATCTGCAATAGCTGAACTGTATCGCTTCTTGAACGTGACAAAACAACCAGCAATGTGTACCACTCCATAGAATCATTGAATCAACAGGTTGGAAAAGGCCTCTTGGATCATCAAGTCCAACCATTCCTATCTGACACTAAACCATGTCCCTGAGCACCTCGTCTACCCATCTTTTAAATACCTCTAGGGATGGTGACTCAACCCTGGGCAGCCTGTTCCAGTGCCTGATGACCCTTTCTGTGAAAAATTTGTTCCTGATATCCAGTCTGAACCTCCCCTGGTGCAGCTTGAGGCCATTCCCCCTTGTCCATTATGAATCTTTTTCTCTTATCAACTCCTCCAGTTCCAGTATGTCAGTTTACTGCTTTCAATCTGACTATTCATATTCATGTGAAGCTCTAAAAATGTCCTCTTACTCAGTCTACGTATCCTTAGGACGCTTAAACTCTACAAGGATTATTCTACCCTTATCGTTATCATTTCTGTGGCAAGTTCTTCAATTGGCAAGTTCTTCAATGCTTTTTAAGTGTACGTCTCCTCAGGAGATTCAAGGTGGTCTTTCTAACAGCTAAATCACTCAATGTAGTTATCATTGCAGATTTCAGCCAGGAAGGCCAGGATATTCACAGATTGAGTCCAAGGGATCTTGTTGTAAAAAGCTTATCAAAACAGAATGAAGTTGCTATAATACAATGCTGCCCAGTCCATCCTTAAACACTGTGTTTTGGTTCTCCTGGCTGAATTGTAGCAGACCACATCATAAAATAGGAATTAGTCTTGAAGTTCTTAAAAAGATTTCATATCTTGATCATTTTGGAATATGAAAATCTGTGATCAGGAAATGACCTCAAGGTGCACCAAGGGCAGTTTGGATTGGATATTTGGAAAAATTTCTTCACTGAATGGGTTATCAAGCATTGGAACAGGCTTCCCAGGGGAGTTGTTTAGTCACCATCCCTGGAGGTATTTAAAATATGAGTAGATGTGGCACTTAGGGATGTTGTTTAGTGTTGTCTTGGCAGTGTTAGGTTTGTAGTTGGACTTGATGATCTTAAAGGTCTTTTCCAATCTAAATGATTCTATGATTCTGTATAGAAGAGCAGTGAGGGTATCTGGATTTGTTCCACCTTCAAACAATTGTTCTAAAATAATAGATCTCCTCTCTGCGCACATGAGTTTGAAGGTTTCAGTATTGTTTTCTTTCAAAGTCGATTTAATGGACGACATTTTGCTGGACAGACCTCTAATATATTTTCTCCCTTTCCCTTTCTCATTAGAATAGATACCACACAGAGAAGTACTGGTAATTCTAGTTACCTATTTCTGTGAAGACTGTCATGCACTCAATTAAAATTACAGTTGTTGTTGGAAAGGCCAGCCATAAATTACAGATAGTTTCAGCTTGTCTAGCTCTTTTGAAAGTTTTTGAAGTCAAATAAATTTTTTGGATAAAGAATATCAGCATGTTGTACTTCTGAAAAGAAATCTTATGACCAAGTACATTCAGAGGTCTGATAGAGATTTACACATAAAGTGTAAAGTTTTACCCTTTCATCCACACCAATATGATGATTAAAATTAAAAAATGCTGGATATTAAGTGATGACTGTCTAAAAGTTTTTTACATTTTGAAGAATGTACACAAACAAGGTGAGGTTGAATCCTTTACTCAGTATCACAATTATTGTGTCATACTTGAACTTTATGAGAAAGCAAAGTGAATGATATATTGAATTTGTTTATTATAAAACAAATGTTTCTTAGAAATATGGTTTATTGAGTTTCACCATTTTATCTTTAGATAGAGTAAAGGAAGGTCACATCGGAAAAATTAAAAACAAAAACGCTGTGATCTACTAGATGTATTCATTGAAAAACCTGAAGGAAGGAAAAAAAACAACCCAGTACTGGCATCACTATGATAGACTAGATCCAGTCACCACGGACAGAAAGAGTGTTATAGACTGGAAACAGGGAATACACACTGAGGAAAAGATAAATCTTCCATGGAGTCCAGGAAGTTGATCATCCTAAACAAAAGAATTGAGGAAAGTGCAGTTTTAAAATACATTGTTCATGACAGAAGATGGAGAGACTAAATTGCTAGTCTTCTAAAGTAGCTGAGATATCCACAACCTTGATTGATATGTGCAATCTAGAACTGCTGGCAACAGACAAGTTTAATATTTTTTTCCCTTTAAGAACAGCAGTTTCCTCTGCATCTAGAATTTTTCTGTAGACTTTTACCTTTCTAGTCAGTATCTCTATGGGTCCTTCATTTTCCTTTTTCTAGTTACTGTAGTGTCTTTTGAGATGATCATCACTTTTAGCTATAAAAATGATTGAACTGATTTTTTCCCCCTCAAATAGTGATACTTAATATTCTTGGACACGAAATAAGGCTAAGGACCATTTTTTATACTGACAATTAACTCCAGAGGCAAAAAAAAAAAAAAAAGTTCCTCTGCTACTCTGGACAGATTTGTTGAAATGTAAGGAAGATTTTAGGCAGATTCTGGACTTCCGCTGAGTTCTTATAGTTGGTATTAATTTGCTCACACTTTACATCTAGTGCTGAAGGAAACAAAGACTCCATGGTTTTTGTGTTATGCAATAAAATCTTTGTTATTTCCAAATCATATCATCCATCATATAAAAATCATATCTTTAGTTTCAATTAATCACTTTCCCGTATAGATAAAAGACATGCTGGAAGAACACCAGATTATTTTTTCAAGGGAAAGATTAAAAGTATCCTGTTAGTACACTAAGAAAAGACATTTTCAGTAAATTTTAGACCTTTTCCGCTCCTAGGACTCACCTGGATTTCCATAGTTCCTCAGTCAAATTCACCCTTAAACAGCCCAGTTTTGAAGACATAGAATTATAGAATCATAGAATAACTGGGTTGGAAGAGACCCACCAGATCATAGAGTCCAACCATTCCTATCAAACACTAAACCATGCCCCTTAGCACCTCGTCCACCTGTGCCTTAAACACCTCCAGGGAAGGTGACTCAACCACCTCCCTGGGCAGCCTGTTCCAGTGCTCAATGACCCTTTCTGTGAAGAATTTTTTCCTAATGTCCAGCCTAAACCTCCCCTGGCGGAGCTTGAGGTCATTCCCTCTTGTCCTGTCCCCTGTCACTTGGGAGAAGAGGCCAGCACCCTCCTCTCTACAACCTCCTTTCAGGTAGTTCTAGAGAGCAATGACGTCTTCCCTCTGCCTCTTCTTCTCCAGGCTGAACAACCCCAGCTCTCTCAGCCACTCCTCATAAGACTTGTCCTCTAGCCCCCTCACCAGCTTGGTTGCTCTTCTCTGGACTCGCTCCAGAGCCTCAACATCCTTCTTGTGGTGAGGGGCCCAGAACTGAACACAGGATTCGAGGAGCGGTCTCACCAGTGCCGAGTACAGAGGGAGAATAACCTCCCTGGACCTGCTGGTCACACCGTTTCTGATACAAGCCAAGATGCCATTGGCCTTCTTTGGCCACCTGGGCACACTGCTGGCTCATGTTCGGTTACTGTCAACCAACACCCCCAGGTCCCTCTCCTCCAGGCAGCTTTCTAGCCACTCTTCTCCTAGTCTGTAGCACTGCACAGGGTTGTTGTGCCCCAAGTGCAGGACCCGGCATTTGGCCTTGTTAAACCTCATGCCATTGGACTCTGCCCAGCAGTCCAGCCTGTTCAGATCCCTTTGCAGAGCCTCCCGATCCTCCAGCAAATAGACACTTCCACCCAGCTTAGTGTCGTCCACAAACTTGCTAAGAGTGCACTCAATGCCTTCATCCAGGTCATTTTTAAAGACATTGAGCAGGGCTGGACCCAGCACTGAGCCCTGGGGAACCCCACTTGTCACTGGCCTCCAGCTGGATTTCACACCATTTCCCACCACTCTCTGGGCCCGGCCATCCAACCAGTTTTCCACCCAGGAGAGTGTGCGCCTGTCCAGGCCAGAGGCTGACAGTTTCTCAAGCAGAATGCTGTAAGAAACTGTGTCAAAGGCTTTACTGAAGTCCAGGAAGATACATCCACAGCCTTTCCCTCATCCAGCAGCCGAGTCACTTTGTCATAGAAGGCGATCAGGTTAGTTTGGCAAGACCTGCCTTTTGTGAACCCGTGTTGACTGGGCCTGATCACCCTGTTCTCTTGCATGTACTTCATGACAGCACTCAACATCACCTGCTCCATGACTTTCCCTGGCACTGAAGTCAGACTGACAGGCCTGTAGTTTCCTGGATCCTCCCTGCGACCCTTCTTGTAGATGGGCACAACATCAACCAGCCTCCAGTCCAGTGGGACTTCCCCGTCTTCCAGGACTGTTGGAAGATAACAGAAAGGGGTTTGGCCAGCACATCCGCCAGCTCCTTCAATACCCTTGGATGAATCCCATCCAGCCCCATAGACTTGTGGGTGTCTAGTCGGGCTAGCAAGGCTCTGACCACCTCTTCTTGGATCATGGGAGCCTCATTTTGCTCCTCTAGCTCCTGGATTTGTACACAGAGGGAACAACTTTCTTTATAATTAAAGACTGAGGCAAAGAAGGCATTAAGTACCTCAGCCTTTTCCTCATCCCCTGTCACTGTTGTTCCTTGTGCATCCAGTAGCGACTGTATGGTCTCCCTAGTCCTCATTTTATTATTTATATATTTATAGAAGGATTTTTTGTTATCTTTCACAGACTTTGCCAATCTGATTTCTAGTTGAGCCTTAGCCCTCTGACTTTTTCTCTACACAATCTCACTTCCCTCCTGTAGTCCACCCAAGAGGCCTATCCCCTCTTCCAGAGCCAATAAACTTTTCTCTTCTTCTTGATACCACTCAAGATCTCTCTGTTCAACTAAGCTGGTTTTCTCTTCTGCTGGCTTTTTTTCCAGAACATGGGGATGGCTTTCTCTTGAGCTGCTAGGATTTCCTTTTTGAAGAGCTCCCAGCCCTCATGGGCTCCCTTGCCCTTAAGTACTGTCTCCCAGAAGACTTTGCCAACCAGCCTTCTGAAGAGTTCAAAGTCTGCCCTCTGGAAATTTAATGCTACTGTCCTGCTAAACCACCCTCTTCACTTCACCTAGAACAGAAAACCCTGTCATCTCATGATCACTTTGTCCTAGGCGTCCACCTACTGCCACATCCCCCACAAGGCCTTCTCTGTTCACGAACAGCAGGTCCAGGAGGGCACCATCCCTTATTGGTTCATTCACCAGCTGTGCAAGGAAGTTGTCTTCCACGCACTCCAGGAGCCTCCTAGACTGCTTCCTTTCTGCTCTATTGTACTCCCAGCAGATATCAGGAAGATTGAAGTCTCCCACAAGAACAAGAGGCATTGGTCTAGAGATTAACCCCAGCTGTTTATAGAAGAGCTCATCAGCTGCTTCTCCTTGGCTGGGTGGTCTGTAACAGACTCCCATCACAAAATCTACCTTCTGGTGGGCTCCTCTGATTTTAACCCACAGGCACTCAATCTCCTCATCGCCACAATCCATCTCAATGGTGTCCAAGTCCTCCCTTACAAAGAGGGCTACCCCACCTCCTCTCCTACCCTTCCTATCCCGCCTGAAGAGTTTGTACCCCACCGTAGCTGTACTCCAGTTATATGAGTCGTCCCACCATGTTTCTGTGATGGCAACGACATCATAGCCTCCTTGCCCTACGACAGATTCCAGCTCTTCCTTCTTATTCCCCATGCTGCATGCATTGGTGTAAATGCACTTCAGCTGAGCTGCCGAGCCTTCAGCCCTCTTAGAGGGAACAGAGTTCATTCACAATTGCCTGGCAACTGGAGTAGCTAGCACCAGAGTGCCCATATCGCCCTTCCTATTTAAGTCCACAAATTGTAAACACTTCAAGACCAGAAGGCGGGTAAAAATAACATGATCCAAATTAGTTTTTATATTTATTTTAATGTTTCTTGAAGAGAAAGTTTTTAAAAAAGATCTTTGTCTCTAGTAGAGATCTTGAAGATCTCTACTAATGTTATTTCATTTTAGATTGCCTCTGCCGACAAGCAAAGGAGACTTCTTTGAGAAGCCCAACTATTCAGGAAGACCTTGGAACTTAAGGATTCATTATTTGCATGCTCTAAGACTGATACAAAAGTTTATTTATAGCAAGAAAATTTTTCTAGGATGATTACTTAGAGATAGTTCTCCAAAAGAAAAGGTCAAAGTGGCCCTTAAAAGGACTGAAAAAGTGATAAAAATTAACAGTGTTTATGTCCTTACATAATATTGTTCAATAAATTTTTGAACTGCAGAAGGAGAATAATTAAAGTCACTTAAAGAAAATATTCTGTATTGCAGATAAGACTGCGTACACTTAACGGCAGCAAGAACATGATGACAAAATCAGTAGCAGGCATCAATTCTGAGTCAAACATTGGATTTCCAGTCCATTTCTGTCCCATGTTTCTCATGTAAAGCTAAATTAGTTCAGAAAACAGGCAAGTCTTAAGTGTTCACTCTACCTTTCCAGCTGCATTTTAAGAATTCCTATATTTAATGTGAAGACTAATTTTTTTTCCATGTTGTCTGCAAATAGCCACAAATTGAGGACTGGATTTTTTTATATATCAAACCTGACCAGCAAACAGCCCACTTTAGGAGCAAATCTAGCCCTTCTTACATGTCAGTATGACACAGATTCTTTGCAGTAGTAACACAGCTCTCTAAACAAATATGTAGCCTTCCTCCCAGTAATTTGCCTGTATTTTAAAAACTTAATCTTTCAAAATAAACCCAAATCTACATTACCATCTTTCCTTTCCATAAGGACTTATTTCCTTTTCTCAGTCATATCACCAAAACTTTTAACTTCTTGTATTTGGACGACACAAGTCTTCCATCATTAACCTTTAGGCCAGGGTAATTCTTCATACTTCAAGAGAGATTGTAACTGGTACTCATGGGAAATGAGTTTCATACCTGTCTTACCTGTGCACAGTATTAGTCTATTGATTTGGCATCTTGTATTGACGCTTAGCTTGGGACAACAGTTCTGCACTCACTGTTTATTTCATCACATACCATTGGGATTATTGCCTGCGCTTCACCTCAAAATGGGCACGTGATAAAGAAAACAATGTCTGCTTACCAATGTTTGTTAGAGTTGAAATATGTTATCTCTGCAGATCCACACATGCCATCCTTTTCCCCCCATGTCTTAAGATTCCCCTAGATTCTGATGATTATTGGAAGGAAATATGGCTGTCCAGATTACTTGGCCCATTTGTGTCTACGGTGTGCTGTGTTCTCATTGCTGTAAACAGTAAAGGAATATTTATCAAGCTCCTTCTTTGAGGAACAAGGGGCAAAACCTTAGAGCCATGGGTCTGAAGAGCAGCAATTAGGACACACAATTACTGCTTAAACTAATCAGGCTAAATACCTAAAGATGTTTTTCCTGTTGGTTTCTCAGTAATTCAGACTAACACCTAGGTCTTCTATTTCCTGAACAGTTTGCTTATAACAAAGCCCCTTAGTATACAGCACATTGAAACCAATGGAGATGTACCCTATAATGCTGTTTATAGTTATGCTTGCAGTAGAATCTTATCCCAGAAAGATAAAGTATTCATTTGTAAAGTAGCAAACTCAGTCTCAATGTAGTGGAAGCTGAGAAACTTGTATATAAATTTCAAAAGGGATTGTTTTCTCAATAGGTTGGTGCAAATGTATTAATTTTTTTAGATTTTGTATATTACATTTATTGGTTTCTGGAATATTAAATAAGGGCAAAGGAGAATGAAAGAAGAACTGAGAAGCTCTGAGGCTGAATAGTGGGCCTGTAAGTGTCTGAAAAAAAACCCAACAAAATTACCCCAGACATCATTTTAAGTGGTAGCTGCAACATGCTAGATGTGGCCTGATTTTATTGTTCTGGTGGTATATTTTATCAGAATATTAAGTGAATAATCTGTCCTTTCCCATGAAATAGGAGGAAATGCAAGAGGGCATGTTTAAAAATTCCCCCTAGCCCGGTTAGAGGACATGCAGTGCTGGAGAGTAAGGTTCAGCAGTTGCCATTATGCTGTCATTAGTCAGACTTTTGTTATCAATGAAATGCTGCAGAACTATTGTTCCAAGGCTGTTGCTGTAAAACCACACTGCATTGTAGTTTGTTGGAGGTTAGTAGCACTTGTTAATTTGATCAAGGCTGAAGTTTACGGAGGATAAAGTAAACAATGCAAACTGCAGACACCATCAGTTTCCTATGGGCAGTGAAGTGTAGTTTGTTCCATTTACACTTCACAACAACATCTGATGGGCTTTGTCAGTGCTGCACAGAGTAATTAAACCTGAAATCAATAGCAGGCATTTGTCATGTTTACAGCAGCTCTTTCTGCTGGGTTAAACTCATCAGTTTAGTGCTGTTCTGTTTTACTGCAGAGACACGCTCCATTATTTCTTCAGGTACAGTTGAGATATTCAGTTACATGCCCAATAGTTTGAATACGACAGTAAGATTAAAAGGGGCAGGCAAATGGACAGTTTTTGTAATTTTTTCATGGATTTCCTTAAGTGGTTTTGGATTTCCTTTTTTTTCCACCTACTCTTTATGGAACCCTTTGTGCCCTGTGGTAATATCTTCCCATTGTCCAACAATGGCAATGAAGGCAGCACTAAAATTGTATGTAAGTTGACATAGAGTATAACTTTACTCCAATCACAAGATACTGCACTGAACTAATAAAAATAAACTAGTTTCATGAGAGCAGTTTAAAGTCACAGTTTACATACTGGTCTTGCTTTTAGTTCCTTTGGAATGAAATGGACTTTATAGGTTTTGTTCAGTTTGCTTCAGCTATTTGCACCTATACTCCTGCAGTTCTCTTGGATATTCTTTTTCTTCTTTTTCTCAGTTTTCTAAATTATGGGGTCAGTTCATCCTGAATTTTATGATAAGAGAGTTTTTAGTTCAGTGGTAATCTAGTCAATCTTAGGAGATGAAATTTGAGAGAGGCATGGACAAAACTGAGAATTTACATGTTTACTATATAGACATGTTATATGAATTTAATGTGAGTTCTAGTAACCCAATTTAGAAAGAGCCCCTGTCTAATGGTATCTGCAAACCTTCTTATTTCTGCTTTATAGACAGTTTTGACGTAGTGGTATATTTATGCATGTCTAAGCCCTTTGTTAGGTTGTTAATAGTAGGAGTGAAGTTTGACAGACTGGGTGTGCCATTAATCTTACACTGGAGCTGTGATCCTATATTGCTGATGGTTCAAATGTTTGTAAAATGTATTAAAGATTGCTAGATTTTTTTTTCTTCAAATCTTGCTCTGGCATACATGTAGTTTCAAATTCTAGTACTCACATTTAAGACTAATTAAATATCTACTAGCTGACTTGTCCAGAGCACCGGGAAGTTTTTCTTCTAAAGTTTTTTTACAAGTGATATTTAGATCAGTGGCAGGCAATTATTTCAATTAGAGTGGTCTTAACTATATAATACTTCTATCTCAAACAATTCCAAAATGCTTTACAAACTGTCACAATTTATACATGACTTGCTTTATTTGCTGCTGAAGTGCAGCCACCCTGGGTGAAACATAGCAACTATTAGACATTGCATAGTGGCTTGGGACTGGAAATTAAGGATCTCTCTGCATTTGTAATTGCAGTGGGAAATTAGGTAGGCTGAATGTAATTACCTGAGCTGGAATTTGGCCAGGAGACTGAAGTTAACACACCTACTCTGACGAGGAGTTCCCTGGGATTGCTAATGGTCAATTTGGGTTGGACCTTCCATTTATATCTCATCCAAAGGAAAACTCCTACAGGAATACAATGCCCCAAACACCCTTCTTGTGAATAGCTATTGCACTGATATAAAAGAATGAACAGAGTTAGATTGTGATCATATGACAGGGCTTGGGATTAGTAATTACAAAGCTCAGAAAAGATATTATTCATTTAAATTTTATGTTTTCTTTTATGGTTTTTTTTTTTTGCATAAATAGCATCAGTTAAGTACCATATGTGGGGAGATGTATAATACAAGAACGATGGAACGTTTGTATGTCTGTAAGGCCTTCTGTAAGAAAGACGATATGTCTCATACTTTTGGCTGACAGCTAGAAAAGATTAGGTTTACTTAATTGTCCCCATAGTATTTCTTCTTATTATCAGTGTAGACTGCAAAGCTTTATATTTAAGCTGTTTTGTACAGTGTGTTTCAATTTATCTAATAGGTACCTATAGAGGCTAACCAACCTAAATTAGTAACAGGCATAATTATATGTGCCAAATTGTGATGAAGTATGAACTAAAAAGACATGAAAGACAATATTCTGCTTCTGTTAAATTACCTGTTTCAGTTTCAGTACTATAGATACTTTGCTCCAAATCGTATGCAGAGCAGAGATTCAGAGGTCTCACTCTGCTAATATATGAGACTTCTCTTAAGAGGAAGAAGTGATGCAATGCAAAATACATCATGTTGGACCTGCTCACAGGTGAGAGGAGATACCACGTTCACTTGTCTGCTCTAAAATCCAGTGTGGCTTATGTACTTATATCTAACCTCTTCACTGTGATCCATGTCAATATGTAGCTTCTTTAAGTCTAGCTTTAAGATTAAGGCACTGGGTGGGCACGTAAGGTATGCAAGTACTGTTCTCAATTGCATATAATGTGTAAAAATCATTTGGATCATGATTTGATTCCTGTGGTTTGAAAAATGGAAAAATAACACTTACTTGTTGCAGAGGGAGATCTAATGCCAAAGTCTTTAGTTTACTGGTAATGCAAAAAAAGTGTGGTAACAGCCAGAAGAACCTGTAGTTAAATCCAGATTTTCTCTTTCACTGCACAGAAGTCCTTCACCAGTCTGTTACTTTACCATTTTCCATACAGGCAAAAAGTCTTAAGATCTCAGGAAATATTTCCTAAAAAAAAGAATTGAACATCTTCACTGTTTCATCATATATAAAGAAGAGTTGTAGGTTTTAAAAGGGTTATAAAGTCATACTGGTATTGATCAATTATTTGTGTGCCTCTCTGAATAATTTGTTGCTAGTGAGAGGACAGTTAAGCATTCTGCAAGCAGATCAGGAAACAGCAGTAGGTTTCTTAAAATCTTGCAGATACACTGGTATTAGAAAACTTCATTACACCTTCTCTAAACTCAGACACTCAGTCTACTGCCCCTCTTGGTATGTTCAACGCCTGACAGTATAGTTTTATGACTTGTACAAAACCTATATGTTCTTTCCAAGAAAGTGTTAACGCTACTGTCTCGCAGAGGATGTTTTGTGATCATTGATCTTTCAAATACATAAGGAGTTTTGGGAATCATAGAATCACCAGGTTGGGAGAGACCCACCGGATGATTGAGTCCAACCATTCCCACCAATCTCTAAACCATGCCCATCAGTACCTCATCCACCCGCACCTTAAACACCTCCAGGGAAGGTGAGACAACCACCTCCCTGGGCAAGGATGTTATTTGCCTGTAGTAGTGTTAATGATTATATGGCTTTGAGACTTTCCTACTCACTTCTACTCCCTTTCCTCTAAAGTAACTATATTCCTCAATGTTATTGGAAAAGAACTGGGGACAAGAAGCATATGGGTATTTTTATGGGATGCCACATTGTATAATGCTCTGCATTAAGTGTTCCTTGTAAGTTCCAGACATGTAATGATACCCCAAGTGCGTAGATTTTCAAAGACAATGTACCTGGCGAATTACAAATGATTACTGCCCTTTCTCTCAAGTTAAGACATATAAAATGAGCTGAAACATTCTCACTGAATTGCAGAGCAAAATGAGTAGATGTATTTTTTAATGGTTAAATTCAAATATTGAATAACATTGGGAAAGAGTTTGAAGATAGAAAAGCTGAGTATATCATCCTTATTAGGTAGCGTAGATAGCAGTAGACTAAGCGAGAGGGCTTTGAATGGCATGTGAGGAATAATCCATTAAACAGCTCCTTATTTGTACTAAACAGTGAACAAATAGTTATAATTTTGTTACTAACTTTTTGCCATGTCATTGTTTTGACACATGAATATAAAACATAATGAGCTTCTTATACATTTGCATAGTAATGGTATGTAGTAGAAATTATGTTCTGTAAGATAAGCACATAGTAGCCTATGTGCCTAAAATGCTGTCTACAGACAGATGTCATAAAAAATTTAGTTTATCCTTTAGATTTTTTTGTCAATCTCCTTTGGCTGTTTGTATAATCTATACTGTGCTATAATGAAAAATATGACACCAAACACATTGTATTTCTGTTAGTGACTGTAACAGTTGTCCTGCATATGAAATAATACAGTGATCTGTCTTAACAGCAGTCAAAGTTTAAATTTCATTTCCAAGCATTTCATCCTTATCAAGTGAGACTGAAGAATGAAGAGGCTTGTAGCCATTTCTGTCTCAACACTGCAGGCAGCGAGAGAGTGAATATCATTGTCAGAGATTTTTGTAGGATATTAGTTTGCTGATAGGTCTTCTAAGCAAGAAGGTACTTGTCCTCCACCACCAGGGCAGACTTTTAGTAACAAACCTGAGTTCACATCAGGAATATATTTTGAAGGGGTTTAACATCTCATTTGTTTTTTCTCACATTTTGTCATGCCTGATCTCTTTACCTATCACGGCTAGCAGATACTGATGACTTATCAGTGCATTATACAAAGCGTGTCATATCCTGTTTCAGCTCTGATAATGAATATTATTCCATGAGCATCAAAGGCTTTCAATGTCTGTATCTATGTCTCTCTGTCATCAATTTTTAAGTGGACAAATACCAGAAACGTACTGTTCTCCAGTTATTACACATAATATACTATGCTGAGATATTCCAGATATTCTTTCTTACTTTTGGGAGGAGTTGACATGGAATTTTGACAAAACACCATTAAACCCAGATTTTGAAATAACTGTAGTTACCACTTTAATATTTTGTTGATCAGCCTTTTGTCTGGAGAGAAAAACAGGAGCACCCCAACATTCAAGAGGAGCAACCAGATGGATCAGCATCTTGATAAATGTTACTGGGTTTCTAAAGAAGCCAGACAAGGAGATCTGACTTTGGTCATGTTCTGATCTACTGTGAAACAGAGATTATTTAAACTATACTGATTGAGGGACAAAAGAAAACCTTTCTGTTTTGATAGCTGGAGGAACTGAGACTAACATGACTATCTTGAGACCGAATGCACAAATGAAAGCATTCATACTTAGGTATAGCATGAATGGCTATCCTCATTTTTATTATAGTACTAGAAAACACCACAGTAAATCTTTTCCTTTGGCATGCAGAAGAAACAGTTCTTCCAAAGTCAGCACAGTCTAGCTCCTGCCGAAGCGGAGTCATGTGTGACAGTTCCCTGATAAGGGTTGAGGGGATAAACACTTCAGACCCTTATGACTTATCTGCCACAATTTATATCCTTTCCAGATAGGAAGTAGTGTCCAATATTTTTTCATGGAACATGACTTCCACTCTAGTCACAGAGTCAATATTTCTATTTACCTTTCCATATGTCATACCTGTAAACTGAGGGTGTTTTCTGCTTTGACATGTAGGAAATTCTTTGGTTTTGTACTGGGCAGACTAAATTCTTGAGGTGGTGCACAAACTGGTTCGTATTAATCGTTGATGTGGACATGGCCTTCTCTGCACGAATATATAGACTGAATATGAAATTTGTCAAGGTGTCTTCTGAAACCATTCAAATACAGCATTTTTCTGACACTGGAGTGCGCCCATCAGAGCTGAAGCCAAATCAGTGGCTTTGCTGAAAAAATCCTCCATTCTTAACGTTTCCCAAAGCTTTGTCTATATTTTATCAACCACTCCAGTAATACTGAGGGAGACTCAAAACTAATGCAGCATGTGATAGAGTGATTCTGTTTGCTTCAAGAACTCAGCAACTGCTCCTGTGATGATTGTGGATATGGGAACTTATTGCTTGGAGCATTCACATTACAAATGCGTACATCACTCAAAGATAGAATAAGGTACTGCTTTCTCATCACTGAAGTTCTTCAGGTTTTGTAATCCACATGTAAATTATTCTCAACCTTATATCCCTCCTTTCCTATCCTTGAATTGTCTCCCTTTTTTTTTCTTTTGCTGTGTTTGGGATTCTGTAGCTGAGAATGAAATGGCATTGTATGTAGCTCCATTTGTTTTACCTATTTATGTGCTGACCATGCTCTGACAATACTGAGAGAAAGAAATCTTTAGTCATAAGTGACATTGCACATATAAAAGTACACTTGGAAAGCATTTCTCAAAAACCTTTACTTGCTGATAGTTGTCATTTTTTTTTATCCTGACAGGTTCTGAGATTATTTGTAGAACATGCTAATCTGTGCTTTTACTTTGACAGTCACAAAACTCAGATTTGGCTTATCCAAAACCATAGGAATGTAGTTTCTTTCTCAGTGGTCATACCTATGACTTCAGTAGTGTTAACTACATTTCAAACTACAAGAATGAGAAAAGTAGACTGGGTTATTGTTTTTATGCAGGACACGAACAATTACTGTACTGTTACTATAGAAAATGACAGTGGAATGAGCAGTGTTAAAAGCCAAAACTGTGCAGGAAAGCAGGGACTTTTGTGTCAGATATAACATCTTTCTTTAGAGTTACTATTATATCATTATTACACCTACATATATCCTGCAGTCCAACGACAGCTAGTTTGAAAAAGCTATTTATTATGTGAATGTGTTCTGTAATATGTTATAAAGTTATTTAAAATTATAGTATACGTTATCTTAAGAAACAATAACAAAATCTATTGCATTATTTAAATACTTTCTGAACTGCTTTTTGGTAAAATAAGTATATGGATAAAAATGTAGAAAGACTGTGTCTGTATGCATGTTACAGTTACTTGATTAGACGATATATTAAAGACCCATGTTTCCTCTTTTAAGCCGAAGATGTCAGATTTCACACATCTGTTGAGCTAGTAGGATTCTGTGAAATTCTAATGAGGAAAAATTGCTATACTTAGTTTAAAATATTTGCTATATTTGTCCTTGAATTCTTATAAGAGTTACTGTAAATTGTTACTTTGATTTGAAAAGTTCCATTGAATATACTTCTACCATTATGTGGGAAAGTATATTTCCTTTCTGAATATTAATAGTTTTCAAAAATGAGTGTTTAATAAAGAAGCCCCACTATTAATCCCTTAACAATCCCATGTAAGTAGTTTGCATAAAATGTTTCAATTTACAGAAACTATTATGGTATTTTCATTTTACACAGTTACCACACTAGATTTTATGAGACCGTTTATGACTTGAAATTTGGCTTCTCTGAAGTTTCATTTAAATGGTGACATGTGCTATACAGTGAACATCCAGCAGAAGTTGTTACAATCTTCTAGATCTCTCATGTTGGTATTTCTTGTCTCTTTCTTCTTCCAGTAAATGTTGTCTTCATATGGAGTGGCTGATGACAAAAATGTTTCAGAGGATTTCTTCTGGTGAAGCTTGACCATGTTGTACCTTGGGTTTGATGTTACCAAGTAAGGAAATGTTTGATACATTGCACTTTGTTGTATGCAATATACATGTGCAGATACTGTTATGGACATTGGTCTTTTGTTGCATTGGGTCCTTCTTCTGTATCCTCAGTTTGTTTCTAGAAGTTAGTCTTTCCACACTGGCCTCAGAATTCTTACACTGAAGGCAGGCAGAGTCTCCAGCACACTGTGATTCAAGTCAAAACCCGTTGAGTCCTTTTTTGGACTCCCAGCCATCTAATGTATTGTTTCTCCTCTTTATGCGATTGGTCTGATCTGTGTGTACTGCTTTGTTTCTGCTTATGTACTGGGGACAACATAACATATGATGTAGGTTTTAGAGAGTGAAGTTTTGCATTAAAGGCAGATCTTAAATTTCACCCTATAGAGGACAACTGAAAGGAAAACTCACTTTGTTTCATAAGCAAGTAATTTCTGACAAGGAGTCTCTGTAGGTTAAGGAAATGAGAATAAGGTAATCTCTCAAGTTTCCAGTTAGCAAGATTTTAATATGGTAGACAGTGCCTGAGGTACAAACATAATTGTATAGACAACCACAATATTGCATTGACGGGGAGCTGAACTATGCTAATATTCATCTATTTTAACCTACATTGCATATCAGTTCTAACTGAATATTTGAAATTCTGGTATTCTGTTGTATTGTATTCATAATATGTTCTATCTTTAAAATTTAACTTCCTTAATATTTAATAGTACAGGGTACTTCTGAAGTTTTCATTGAGAAAGGTGACAGAATAGACACAAAAAGTAATTACTTTTAAAAATATCCCTTAAAAAACCAGCTTCTGTTCAATTTTTCATTACATGTTTAGTCTTGTTGGGTGAAGGTTTTCTAAACAGCCTTTTTCAAAATTTTAAACAGTTTATTATAATTGAAGTAGAGGAGTGGAGGTGCAGACCCTGTTTTTTTAAAAATCTGGAAAAAATAAGGTAAGGATAATATATTATTTTCTGCTACCTCTTGAAATGACAGTAAGGTTTTCTTCATTGGAAAAGATAAGAAAAATCTTTTAAGGAAGTTTTTTCATTATAAATATTTCTTTAGGTGCTTTAAAAGTTTAGTCTAATCTTATCAAAGATCTCAACATTGCCTGTAGTAGTAATCACAGTAAATAGGTCAACACTTCTCCACCATGAGTTACTGGATTTCAGAATTCCACAAGAAGCAATGAGTAGGATATACCAACATACACGTACAGGAGGACCTAGGGGGAATTAATAAATAAAAAATTTATAAACTGAACTTTTACTATGGATGTTTTCACTACAGAAAATGCAGTGATTAAAAAAAATGTTCAGCCAAGAAGACCTCTGGGTATCAGTCATGTGTGTTAGTACTGTGACAAAATTTATGGAAGCCAAATGGCTTTTCAGTGGGCCAAAATATGTAACTGAGATAAGCCGAAGTAAGTTTCTAGAAGATTTTATTTAGAATTTTACTTTAGAAGAAAATATCAATGTTGGTTACAATCAAGGAATTAGTTAGAGGAATTAATATTTTCAAGAATTACAGAAACTTCTGGATGCAAAGTCTGAAAACTGATCCTTCTAACTGTGTGGAAACTAAAACGGATGAATTTGGAAACCTAGATTTGAATGCTATATTTTTTATGGTTGGCTGTGATGTTTGTCAGAATAAAATATATTATTCTGTAAAATCCAGTATATTTTCCGTGTTTCATTTAATGAAGGAACAAAAGATTTTTAAATCTCCGATTAATTTAATAAAATATTATCACAGTTTTGCTACAAATCTTTTCATATGCCCCTTTCTGTCACTTCAGAGACACTATAGTTTTATGGGAGGCATATGTCAGTAATAGATATTATGCTGACTATTACTGTTTACTTTTTTGACACCTTTCTCACAGCTGTACAGCTGTACAATTGAAACGCCATTTAGTATTGCATTAACATCTGAATAAGAAGGTTTATTATTTATTTGCTTCATCTATTATACTTAGTACCATTAATGCAAAAGTATTAGTCTTTGTAATGACAAAAAGTGTGTATCTAATGACCTTACTGTGAGTAATTAGCATTTTCCCCTAGTGATGTAAAATTGTACACCCCTGAATATATAAGAAAATGAAAAGTCTTTATAAATCTTCAGCTGAAATAAATAAATGGACATTCCTATGCAGTTCCATCTTTTCCAGAGCAATATTGCAAGCGAAGTTCCCTCTCAAAAAATGCTGTAAAGATGTTGACAGGTATATATAATCAAACCGTGATGATATAGAAGAAAAATTAATGATGCACTAATAGGCAAATAAGTTTGTGTTCAACAGTCTAGAACTATGTTATGTAGAAACCAATGTTGAAATTGCAAACTTTTTTTCTTTTCAGACAAAATTTGTACACTTAAGGAATGGAGGAGGATATGGTATTGGAGAAGTTATTGTTTTGAAATCCTTTTTATACTCGTATCAAATTTAACCTGAATTTTGATGCTGAATTTTATTTGATTATATTTTTAATTGGCTTTATTCCAAACAAATAGCTTTTAGTTTTCCTAAAATAAATACTTTCTGTATGGAAAAGTTTGCAACAATGAACCTAAATTCAGTGTTAAATGTTTAGAGTATGTAAGACATGTCTAAGGAGCATTTCTATATATAGTGTTTTCACATTATTTGCAATAAACAGAACTGTTGATTTTAAAACAAATTTATATTTTGAAAAATGTACATTGCTTGCTACATAGAATCATTTTAACTACCAACTGCATAGCTCTGAAAAGTTTGCTTTTTATCTTCTCTGGTCTTTGAATGACTGATGTTTCCTTCATTAGCATTCAGAACCAGTGGATCTGATGAGATCGTCTTCGATCTCTGATTTACTGGCGCTGTATATCATAACAATTGTTTCCAATTAACTTGTAACAAAATCTCTTAAATTTACACTTTTCCACAGTTAGCATAAAATTCAAGATTTGTTTGCTTTTCCTTTTTGTTTTATCGTCTGTTGACATTCACATTTTCTGCAACAGCAATGTTATTTATTCAATATCTTTTTGTTATTGAACTTTTACTTGTGTTCTGCTTGCTTTAATACTTTTTTTAATATTCATTTTTCACTTCTGCGGACTCACTAATTTGCTCTTATGCCATCTGAAGCTGTATTCCTGACACCACTAGTGGAGTCAGTGGCCTCTGCTGCCTGAAAGTGTCATGGTTGTACTGGCAGTTTAGTGCTTTGATACCAATCTGTTTGCACAATATCAAGAAAGAACAGGGCTCTGACTTACTTAAGTGACATACGCAAGTTTCTGCCAGCAAATCAGTATTGCATCCTAAAACAAACATGACATCATCAAGATCTGTCTTCATCGCTTCATTTTCTTTATCTTCTTATACATTGCCAGTTCTTCAGTGTGCCTCCCAAACATAATAAAGAAAAAATAGATACCACAGATGTAAAAGGATGTTGTCTTTCACATGAAAAGGTAGTTTTAGTAATTCCGGGCTATGTAGGGTTTTTTTCCTTTGGCAATGGATACAAGAGAAGACCTATGTCAGCTCAGACACCACTGAAATCTGTATTAGATCAGTATATATAATATCAACAACATAAATCCCCTGACTCATGGTAGCATTTGTTCAAGCAACATTCAGCTGTTTCCACTGTGTTGCAGTTCTAGGGTTTTACTGAGTAGCGGTGTGATCCTTGGTGCATAAATTACCAACCACCAAATGCTGGCGGCAGCAGCAAGAGAAGATCCCAAGTGAAGAGAGTGAACCAATGATTATATCAGCTCAAATTATGTTGTAGCTTATATGACTCGTGGAGGCCAAAATATTTGCTAATAACCGTTTGTTGCATCAATAGATCCTCATACGGAGGGGGAAAAAAACCCAATACCTCATGTTTGCTTTACAGCAACTTTTCTGTAGCCAGGGAATTGTCAAGTGTATTATAATGACTTTGTGGCACTTGGTATTGCCATGCTTATTTTGCTGTGGGAACGGACATATATGATGTGTAACAGATGCTGCTGAAAAAATGTTGCTAAACTCTAGAGAAGCTCTATGGGGTAGAAGGGGCAGGTGCACATGAACACAGTATTTTTAAGGTAAGTAATTTCATTTTGCTGTTTATAGGGGTGGTTGTCCAACAAGGATACTTCATGCTTACAAAAGAAACAGTCATTCCTGCTTAGGGAAACCAATTTCATTCCTCCCAACATCGAGTTTAAGTAGTATAACCAATTAATATAGATCCTTTAATAATTAGTTTATTGTGCTGATGCACCGCATTGTCAAAATCAATTGTTCTTATCTTTAGAATAAAACACTGCTGTCAGAGTGACCATTTGAAATTACAATTGACTTTGTAAACCACAAGGATTTATATCATGTTTATAGGTATATCGTTATGTGGACAACATCATTGATTCTAAGATTCATCTCTACAATTCTTCACAAACGTGAAACCATATAATAATTCTTGGATCACTTGCAACACAATGATTGATATTAGTGTACAGAAATGGATGGAAGAATAACATGAAACACATTTTCTCTGTGCTACAGACAGCAAGTATCCCTTGTTTGGCCCATAGTCACAGCTCAGTTAGTGATGATCTCTCTTTGCAACCTAAAAAGAATGAAATTTAATTTTTACAAGAAATTCTGCATCGCCTGAGGTACTGGACTGATAATCCATCAACGTGTTGCATGGGGTTGCATCTGCTTTCTTACTGCTTATTTCAGCAGTCACTGTACTAAAAATTTGTTGATAGCTTTGATGAGGGCTTTTGGTGGTTTTATTTTTTTCTTGCTTCTGCATATTTCATTATCTCTGTATGAATTCGTATTATAGCAGACAGGAACTGCATTTCAAACATGTTCAGCAAACACACAAAAAAGTGTGTCAGCTTCCTGCAGTTCCAGGAAAATAGAGATACTTCCTAAGCTGCTGTGCTGAATAAAAGAACACAAAGAGGAAAAAGTATATGTGCTGTACCAGGTAGTAATTTCCTCTAGCCCAGTATTCTGCCTCCGATAGCAGATGCCCAGGTAGAGTGTAACAACAGAGCAAGCATTTAGTAATGCATCCCCAGAATAATCACCTGACTTTCCAATCTCTTGAGCCCAGTTTATTATTGTTGTTGTTATTATTATTTAAACCTCTGTGGATATTTACTCCTAGAAATTCTATCTCTGTACATTTTTATATTCATAAAAAGCCATACATGTTAACCACACATAGTGCAAAGAAATATCTTCTTTCATTTGTTTTTCATATGGCCTTTGCTGGTTTCACTTGATTTCTTTACTCTATGATTCAAGTTTCATTTCCTGTAAGATTCGTCAAGAAATTCCCCTGAATTATACTTTTTTCCTTCCAATTAAGACAGTAATGTTATTTGAATGTAGATATGTAGAAAATTTCTTCTCATATTTCAGATGTTAGTTCCAGAATCTCTGAAGATGTAGTCGAAGACTAATGTACCAGAAACCTTTGATTTCAAGTTTTGCTGAAGAAAAAAGAACAAACACATGAATTGTGATGCTTTTTATGAGTTCTCGAGTCTACAAATTCAGAAGTTTGTGTGCCAGAGATAAAACAAATGTCAGGATTGTGTAGTTAAATATCTTGTGATCAGTTTTGAGATTCATACCCCTATTCTCCTAAAACAAGAGAAAGAGAAGCAGTGTATATTCTGATGTGTATTCTGACATGCCATGTTTGATAACTGTTTGACCATTCCTCTATTTCATCAAAATAAAATGATCTTAAAGACTTTTTTTTTGTACCTACATTCTGGGAAATCCTCTGCAGAAATGTCAATGAGTGACAGTCACGTACTCAAAAGATGTGTGATCTTTGCTTTCTGAACCTCAGCGCATCTTTCGTCAGAGTGAATTAGAGAACTTTAGAGACTTTTCTGTCCCAGCTGACATAAGCTATGTAGCGAAGCAATTTTTGGAACGGAGAAACTGGTGTAACTGGTGATACAGATGTAGCCAGTGAGTCTTAGGGAATCTGGAGAAAGTTATTGTCTTTTCTTTGGTATGTTGTTATTCTTTATCAAAATGTCTGCAGACTTTTAAATTTTACAAAATAGTAGGACTTCATTCATTTTGTAGTCAGGTATCTGTACTGGTGAAAATTACTATATTGATGTTCATACTCTACAAGTAAACTTTTCTGTCATTTTCCCATATTCTTAATATATGTGAAAGCACTGCAAGGTTATAAGCATTTCTTTTTTGCAGGTATTTACTGTTAACATATGAACATCAAGAATTGTGTATTTCTTAAGGAAGGTATCATCCAGAAAAGCAGATATTACCTCTACCCAAAGATTAATAAAGAAGGTAATCCCAACTTAATCACTGAATTCTGCATAATTCTTTATATTATTTTGAGATTTCTGAAAGACACATAGCACTTTAACATTTTAGTGATGTAGAGGGTGGCAGTTCTGTACAGGAAGACTTTTTAGATTTAGCTGCATAACCACAGCAAGCTTCTAGCCAAAGTTTTCAGAAATTATGTATAAATGCAGATACAGAAGTGGATGTGTCTTGGTTAAGACATTGCATAGAAAAAGAAGTACAATCATTGTTAACATGCTAAATGTCTTGGCAACTCCCAAAATTCAAGTAGCTCCAAGAGACGGCTAACAGCCTGTTCAGGCTTGCTGATATTCCCTTTGGATAGTTTTGTCTTTAAAAGGTGAGGCACTCCATTACCTACTTGGGAAATGATTCAGAAAACATATGGATTCTTCAACATTATTTGCTGTGACCCCAGAAGAACTTTGGTTTTATTAGTCCACCAATTCAGAAGACTTTTTTAGAGACACAGGAGACACTAAAGCAAAGTTTGAATTTTGCCAAAGTTCTCTAGCCCTCCTGGATTCTGGACAAACTTGTAACTGTAATATATGGCTAAAAGATTTGTTTTAAGAAGTGATCCCAACATGTATTCATGTTGCCTTTTCAAGCAGAGTTTGAACTAGAAGCAACAGGATCTGGTTCTTTTAGGATTCACGTATAAATGTTGGCTTTAACATTCAACCAGTGACCTGGCAAATTATTCTAAAAATTCCTTTATTCTCAAAATATATTTTTCCTACCTCAGACATGCATCTTGTGACTTTGAAAGTAGTCTGTTGAAAGACAGAAGAGCAGCAGGGAGGTAAACAGGATAATATGTAACAAACCATCTCTCAAATTATTTATTATTCCTTTCTCTGGATTTTAGTTATGCACCTACTAGGACAGGTGGGTTCTCCCCACTCCTGGGGTAACATTTCACTCTCAGTTTGGCACTGTCAAGTCAGATGGCTGCCCTCATTTCTGCTGGATAGGTGAGCTTCATCCAGCAAGCAGCTGATGGCAAGGTTTGCTCCAACTTCCCTAGCAGTTCTGCTACCTCTGCTTTTCTACAAGGATGCCCACAGTAAATGGGAATACAAGTAGTTGTCTTGTGTAAACTAGACTCTTAAGTAAACTCTTGTATCTTTAAAAGCTTTTAGACTATAACTTTTGCATTAGAGACAGAGGCATGATTTGGACTCAAGGATCCTTGTGGGTCCCTTCCAACTCAGGACATTCTATGATTGTATGATTCTACCTTACCATTCTTCATAAAACATTTCTTCTGAAAAGTGAGTTTTATGACAGCTGCAGTAGGGCTCTGTAAGCCTGTAATTTAGAAAACAGTCAAATGAAAACTGAAACAGGTAAAACCTAGTTTGAAGAACTTCCATGATGGAGGTATAGTGGCCGAGTGTAATGTTTTATTCACTAATAAGGTTTGGCTTTTGCTTGTTTGTTTGTTTGTTTTAAATATAAGAGTGAAACTTGTGGGACATGAGTCAAGTGATGTTGTAAAACTGTATTATGGAAATGTAATGACAATTCACAGAGTCTTTTCTGTTTCTTTTCTTTGTATTTATACATAGCTATCAAAATACAAGCCCGTCAGTACAAACTATAATTAATTTAAAAATATTGTTCAGATATTTTAGTCAAATTACCACTTACTTGCCTTTCATGTCTACATTTCTGCAAATTACTATGCATTTCAGTCGTCAGGGTTACAGAGCTTAAGTGCACATCAACAATTTCAGGCAAGAATCTTCATTAACTCAAATTATTTCTTTAGGAACCAGGTCTTGATATATTGTAATTTTAGTCTATTTTCTAACATTTCTTTGTAGAAGTCTTCAAATAAAAACACTAGATGTGAAAATAAGATCATTTGCTAGGGCTTTACTCCTAACAGTCAATTTTACGTCTTATACCCACATCTTCATCCACTACTCATTTCCTCGTATGCTACCTCAGTCAATATCTAATTTCAAAATTCAGTGTATCCAGTTTGTTTCTGGAATATATAATTAAGAAAATCCATTTCAAAATATTCTTGTTAACTACATAGCCCTTCTGTATTTCAAGAACAAAAACTGTTTCAAAGTCATATATACCTAGGGGTAACCATATTTGGAGAACAAATTGGAGATTTAAAACATAAAGTGTATAAGAAATAATTGTTTATCTTTCTTCACCAAGTGCCAGTTATGTTCCATCAATATAACAGCAGAGGGAATGTTATGATAGTAAGATGTTTTCTTAAAATGACTGTATTCTAGAAGGAATTTAGATTTACCTCTGAATGTAGAATTAGGACTTACTCCCTTCAAACCTCTCTACAGAAACATGTATCTGCTACATTATCATCTGGACCTTTTATTTCTGTGTAAGAATATCTGTCTTTACATCCTCAGAACTAGAATAGTTCTTGGTAATATTTTTGAAACAAACTACCGTTCAGCAGTTTACCTCTTCTGGACATAGTATGGATGATATTACCATGCATCTCAGTGATGTAGTCTGGAAGCAAAGGAAATTGCAAATGAGTTGGCATATATTATTGCTTTTCTTCCTTCTCAATTTGAATACAATAAAATAAACATAGTAAAATATAGCAAAATAGCAATGCAATACAACAACAGGATTTAGTTTCATCACAAGTGCTACATAATCATTTGTTTGGCTTTTAAAAATCTTGTTTATGAAGAAAATGGTTATGACTATGTTGCTATTCTATAGAAGCTTATAATCAGCATTACAACATGTATACATAGTTTGGGTTAAAAATTAGCGTTGGAAAGGTTTAGAATTTCAGAGTCTTCTGTGCTGTTCTGCAGTGGTATGTGCATGAAGAAGAGAAATTCTATTCATGATATTAATTTGAAGGTTACGGAGGCAAATAATCTAATTTGTTTTTTGATAATCTGCACTTTGTTAAATGAATAACTAGTCCAACTATTAAACCAAAATATTTCTAATCCAGTCCAACTAGTAAACAAAAATATTTCTAACATCATATAAAGAAAGTATTTAAAAATTATGACAACAGGAAAAAAATTGTGCTCATTACATACAGATCCTGTAAAAAGAAGGTATATTTTCTTCTTAGGGTTTTGCTAATTACAAATGCAATGGAAAATCAGTGCCGGAGGACTGCCAAAATAATTATATTCCTAGGTGCTGTGATATGTGTGTATATATATTTGTGCATTATGGTGACACAAACATTCAGGAAGGAGGAAGTGATTTCATCCTTCCCTAAATCTTCAGAACTTTCTTCCCTGTATATATATAATTATTGAAAATTAGAAGTTAATTTTTACAAATACTAATGTAAAAGGCAAATTGCAGGGCTTTCTTTGTTTTCCATGTTTAACTAGCTGTAGTAACTGCTCTAACTAATAAAGTAGATTTACCTTGGGCTCCTATGTAGCTGGTTGGTTCAGCCCCAGAAAAGGCTCTGTATTGATGATGGGTGAAATAATGTTTTGGTAAGATGAAGAGTTTTGTCATGACTTTGTAAGCTTCTTTGCACTGAGGAAGGTGAACTTACTGAGTGAAGAGAATATACATTGCTGAATGGACGTTTCATGCCTATAAAAAGTATACTTTCTTCTGCAAATGGAAATGGATGCATGATCTTGGGAGGAGATGAGTGTTTTTTTCCTACAGCTATACATGTGAGGCAGATAAGGGTTTCCCCTCCTGCCAACATTTTCTGGATGTTGGTAACTTTTCCACTGTATATGTAACGAGACCCTAGCATGGTATAACATGTAGCAGGTTGCATAAAACACACACACGTGTTTTAGGTACACTGTGAGTGACAGCAGCATCCTTGTTTTCATTAATTCCTGTGATTAATGTAGAGTTACTCTATAGCACTGGTAGAATTATGAGCATGAGTGTGTGTGTGTAATTCTGCTTCTGTTTTTGTCTTCTTAACTGTATCTCACCATTATGCTATAAATTCTTCAATTCTAACTAATTCCATGAGATTTTATGTTTTTATTAAGCTTTTGAAATTAAAAAGCCAGGTAAGGATCTCAACTTTAACTAAAAAGCACTGGGTTTTCTAAAGTCCTTTTTTGTGTAACGTTTCAGAAAGTGATTCCAGGATCACTCTTAAGGATGAAAAAACAGAGGACTAAAAATGTCCCAGGAGACTCTATGGAGAAGAGTGGGAATTATCCTGAACAGAGAAGAAAAGGATGGTGGGGTGGATAGGAACAAGAGAAAGAAGCTTTCTAGAAGAAAGGAGGAAAATCTGTGTAGGAAAGAGTGAATGCCCAAGGAAATATCAGAGGATGTACAGCGATGGCAAAGCCTCCATAAATAGAAAAATGACAGAGATGTGTTGTGAGAAAGAGAAAAGCTCTTGAATGTCGGTAGTGTCCCACTGAAGGGAAGAACTTATACTAGGTGATCTAGACAGAGAATAAAGTTTTTGTGAAGTAGAAAGGAATACATAATATCTATTTTTAAAATTATCACCATTTTGGATAGTTGCTGCTCAGACCATAAATACATTGTTTCATTAACAAGAAATAAAATATATTTCTCTCTGCAAAGATACTTTATTACATATATAATCACCACCATAAAGCAGTTATATTTATCCAAATGTTCTATTTGATCAAATATCAGTGCAGTCAAATATCACTCTGGACAAGAAAAAATATTCCCCTACAGTTCTTCATCTTGACACGCTCTTATTCTCAGTTTCTTTTTCTCAACAGTTTACTCTCTTTGAGAAATACACTTCTTTTCACAGACATTCTTTAATTTGGATTCCCTTATATATATCTTCCACTGATCAATGGCATGTCTGTCACGTTGAATGTGCTAGCTTCATCATAACATGAATCATACATTTCCATCTTTTCAAGATGACATTGGAATAATTTGCATATATCTTGACATTATCTTTAAAAACATCCTATCTAGTTCCTAATCGTTTTCCTAAACATTTGCTTCTGAAGGTAGTTAGATTCTTTTTATATAATGTTGACAGATTATTAGTTTTTCCATGTGTATTTTGCTGTGACAAAACCTTTTGTCTAGAAGATTTGCAGATCAATCTTTATATGATACACTTTCAGTAACAAAATCTTGCCCAGTACAGCTTCTGGCCTGAAAAACCAGCAGCTCCTTATGGAAATCTCTATGGGTTAGTATATTAGCACCAGCAATATGATTACACTTTAAAAAGAATCCTAATTATTTCCTATATATTTCTTTATGTACTGAACAATCTTAAAATATCTATTCCATGAGCAAAATTTAACACTTGTTATGTATTATGCTAATGTTCTAATGATTGTACTGTAGACAACTGCATTTGTTCTCAGAATGAAATTAAAGTTTATTCCTAAATGTAAAGGTCTGCAAAGCTATTTACTTGAATCTGTCCTTAATACTGCAAGTGGCACAAACTTACAAAACTTTGGTAATTTTTTTGTTCATGTAACTTTTATCTAACAATCAAATCTGTGCAAGTTATAATTGCTTTAAAATGTAAGTAAAATATTCATTCTCATATTCACAATCTGCTGTCTTCAGATGGCCATGTTATAGTAAGAGCTTAGGGTGAGGGAGGGTGTCTATTGACTACTGTTTCTTTTTTTTTTACATTCTAGATAACTGTCATATTATTGCAGTAAAACATATGTAGGGTCAATTCATGCTGAATAGTTATTAGAAACCATGATAACAAAAGTCATTACACTGCAGTTCAGTTTTGACAGTAAAATTTCTGCAACATTATCGCAAATCCTCATGCATTAGTGCAATGATCCTTACTATAGTTTCATATTAGAATGAAAAGACTGCTGTAGCATACTTGATACAAAAAGTCATGCAAGTCAAGTGAAGTTCTTTTATGCTTTTATGGATAACATATTTTGATGTCTTTCTCATGCGTGTTTCTGACTCTGAGCACTCTTGGCTATTTCTGCCTTTAGTATATTGCTCATCTTGGACAGAAAGGTTTTAAGAATAATGTCCCTATTGTTTAGAAAGACCAAAGAAAATATAAAGTAAATCTGACAAAGGGCACAAGTCAGTTTAGACAATTAATTCCTTCTGATTTTATTGTTACCATTCATTGACCTGTTTGGAAAACATAGGGTTCTCATATGAACAAAGAATTATTTCTGTCTCTAAACTGTGCTTTTGCTTAGTCACTTATCTGGAGATCTTGGAATGCTTCATGTCATCACAAGACTACTAATGAAAGCACGGGTAAGATTATGGCAGAATTGGACGCTCTTCCCCATTTCCTTACAAATATTAAATAAAAATAACATGTCAAGGATTCAGTTTGAAATAAATGAAAATTATCATAGAAGAAATATCAGAAATTTTATCTGTTTCTAAATTAAATGTTAAGCAATCTTTCAGAGTTGTTTTGATTAGAAACAGGAATGGGTAATGGAGCCGACATTTGGGTTTTTCTGATATAACAAGAGTAGATAGCAGTTAGTGAGAAAAAAAAAGTGTCATTTACTGTATTTTTAACTGAGGTTCTTTCTGCCTTTAGACATTTGGCATTATGGTAGATTTACAGAACAGGGTATTGAAATCTTGGCATCATGAGAACACGAGGAAAAAATGTATCTTCAGCTTTTTATTATGCAAATTTACTAAACTTTCAGCTAATTATATTTAAGCAGTGTAAACATCGAGTAAACGATGTAATTAAATTGGAATCAATAACTTAATAAGTTCAAATGACTCGATCAGAAAATTAATACATAAGGCAGCCAAATAAAATTATTAGTTTGATTGCAAGAGGAAGTTACTGAGATAATTTGGAGAGAAGTTAGTCTCCTCTCCATACGCATCAGCCATATCAGTGGCTAGTAAGGTTACTTCTGTTGCATTGTGCAGAACCAATCACAGAATGCAGTGATATCTGTAGAACTTCAGTGTTAGTTAGATCCTACAGTCTCCCAGAACAAAGTGTCCCATTATAGGAAGTGGAATCTCTTTGTTGTTTTTCTAAAAGAAATATAATAAAAGGTAGTTCATTTAGGCATCAATTTTTAAAGTTTAGCGTTCTCTAATGCCTGGAGAGAAAAGACAAGATAAAACTCTTTTTTGTCCTGGGTAATCATAGATGTTTTCAGGATACTTTCCACCTTTTCTGCCTCAGTGCCACATCTACTATCAAGGCAGACAAGATGAATCAGAATATTCCAAGTAGTTGTAACAGCTCAGGTTTTTTACAATAGACAGTCTTTAAACAAGGGATCATGGATGATGATGTCATTATGCACAGACCTTGATTTCACAAAGCCAGAAAGTTTGACTGCAGATTAAATATTCCTCCAGTCCTATACGGGCAGGAGTTGATGCTAAGGAGGTTGTGATGTCAGCTTTTGAGTTTAAAGATGTTAAGCAATAAATAAAGTTTATCTATTGGAAAACATGAAATAATTTAATCAGTAGGTGTTTTTGCATGTGTTGAATTGCTGCATATCAATAAGTTCAAGATCAAAGAAACTTACCTGAGCTCAGTTCTTCCACTGGCAGCTTTTTACTTTACAGCATAAACTACTTTTTCATTATTGCCGAACAGTTTCTACCTTTAATTAAAAAGAATCGTTGCTTTCTGCCCCTGGCTTTCCTCTCCACCTTATGCTTCTTCCAGACTCTACTCAGCACAAGTCAAATAGAATAGGAGAAGATAGACTGAGGTAGCATCTCCTCTTTTACCAACCAAAGCAGAAATAAATGGACAGTATTAGCACTTCTTCTACTAGACAATTCCTTCTAATATGTACATAACCTTTAATATGCCTGTTTGTACCCATGGCAGGAAAGAGCTGGTCTGAGGTTGATTAGTCCTCAGTCAGCTGGTGGGTAAGATCTTCTGTCTTGTTATATGCATCTCTGAAACCTTTGAAAACTAAAAACTTTAACTAGGAGTTAAAACTTTAACTTTACCTTGATCCCAGTATTCTGAGATTTTTGTACTGGGAAATGTAAGTATGTGTGCTAACTTGCCCCTTATATACATATACCTGCCCCTGATTTGTTCTGTAATACCTTACAGAGCTGTCAGAATTATTACTGAGTCACAAATTAATTTAATCAAAAAAGTCAGAATCAACAGGCAGAATAGCTTCCATTCCTGAATTCGAACATATTTTTCTTTTTTTTTCTTTACTTCCTTTCTCTTATTTATGTGTAAAGTGGCCAATTGGAATGGTTACAGAGTAGTAAACAACTTCCTGAGGAAAAGTTCAAAAGTTCAAAATATATCTGTATCTTATTTATATACTTTTAATGTTTCTTTTTAACCAGATGGATTAATAGTTTGAGACTTACATTCTTATTAGCTACATAAATTCATATTCATTTCATTCACATTTACTTCAAACATACATTAAGAGCATCATTAAGGTCACAGTGTTATAGCTTAATCTTGCAAGTACTTTATGAAAATAGTTGGTATCAAAATTGCTTGACAGCATTAAATAACCAACCAAAAAAACTTGCAGCTAACAACCAACAAAATGCTCTAAATTAATAAAAATCATACTTTTGCATTCCTTTTTAGCTCATAAACAAAGTTATTAGACTTTTTCAGGATTATAAAGCACACCTACACTCTAACTCATCCCCAATACCTTACCAGGGATATTTAGGCTAAAGTCATATCAGGCCTACATTATCCATGCTTGTATGCTTGAAAAACTGAAAAATTTCTAATAGTTTAATGTATAAGATTAATGCACCTTGTTATGGAAACTGTTATTGTGGAAACTGGAAGGAACTTTGCATTGCACCTTCTTAAACCTACCACTCAGAAAGGATTAAAATAGCGTAAATCAGCAAGAGTGGTCTCAGCTAGAACTATCCAGGAAAAGTCTGAGAAAACAATTTTCAAGTGACTGTATGGAATGTCTGTGTGTATTTACAACTAATCTGAATGAGTCATGTGAAGATACAGCTCCAGGACCTCTACTGGAACCAGGGCTTTAGGGTTGTAGCTGATTGAGCTGAGGCAACTAGCTTGCAGTTTTTAAGTCAAACTTCTCTCTGCAGTTTGGGTAACTCCCAAACCCACTTGCCACAGTGAGTCAGACTGTGGCAGACAAAGTATTTGAGGAGTTTGAGGACAGCAATCTGCCTCATAATTGTAAAGATAGTTGGGAAAGACCTGTGGCGTGCCACGTGTCCAGATTTCTTGACTAACACGTTAAATTGTCATAGGGATGGGAAGTCTAGATGTTGTAAGAACTTTTCATTCTAACAATCATTATTCTTCTCAGTTTTCATTAGTTCCCAGAAATTAAGATTGATTATGAAACTGTTATAACCCTTAAAGCTACCAGAGATCTCAGGGAATACATATCAACATAGAAATACTATATGCTGGTATTTTGAGGGAGGGGAGAGAAATATTCTAAGCTTTTGGTTTAAAAAAAAAATTTGTGTGTGTGTGTGTTTTCCTTCAATTTTGAATGAGAAAAAAAAATTCTAACAGTGTGCTGGCCAGCTCCAGCCCTAATACCCACTCTCTGTCTTACAGTAATTATCTAAATCATTTACTAGAGAATTTGTATAAGGAGAAATTTATTTACTTGGAGAAAGAAATTTCATGTAAGCAACCATCTCAAGGAAACTGTTATAGCTGTCAGCAGTCTTACTTTGTTAAAGTTTGTCCATGTAGATATATCTCATCTTGTAAGAAAAGCAGGTAGAACGACTACCTCATGTGTTGAGGATAAGAAATGTTATGAGAAGTGACAGGACTATGGCTACCAGGTATGTTAATGACTAAGCTTAAGATTAACTTGAGAAATTAGAGATGGCTTAAATAGAAATATAGAATAAGAAAATGGAATCACTTTATCCTTTGAAACAGTGTGGAAAGACATTGATGCATGGTATGAATCACATTAGCTTTCCAAATCATCTGTTTTCACAAAGACATGGAAAATAACCCAACAGAGATTTGGTTGAAGGACTCATTAGCAATGTGACAACAAGAATCAAGATCTTGTGAAAAATACCTATCTCATAGCAAGAAGTACCCACATGGATTGGCCTTTTTTTGACACATGTCAATGTTAACATGTTGTGGCATGCACTTCAGAGTGACACATCTTCGTTGTGTATCAGCAGCCATGATCTGTTTTGGACACACTATACCATTGTTCATTAAGAACTATTCAGCTTCACATCTGAGCATAAGAATGAAGGACTTCCACAGATTATGCAAGGCTTGGAATGCTCAGTGATGTAGATGGTGAAAATCTACCCCTGTTAAGCATTTAACCATTGCAAGCATTCATGGAATTGAAAAGGGAACATACTACGAGCTCATTCTTCTGTCCCAGCAGTCCTGAAAAAATTAATATTGAGACTCAGAAAACCCACTTCCCATATAAAGAGTGGCAGAATTTTTCCCTGACAGTAACGAAAACTCTAGACAATAACTCTTGGAAATCATTCCGTTAACAAGCTGGGGTGCACACAGTGAGAACATTCAGATTTATCTGGAAGGAATAGGTGAAAGGAATAATTCTTTTTGATCACATATGCCTCCTCATCTTTCAGGCAAAAATCTCTCACCTAAAGAAACAAGTAGAAAAGCTATAAAACAGAAAGGACTTTGTCATGTTATGGTCTCCCCGTCAACCATTTACTGACAGTACATTTCTTACCTTGTGGTAGCTTATCCACTAAGATTTTTAAGTGTTATTTAAGCAATGTCTGGTGGGAATGAGGGGGCCTATCATGCTGTTCTGATTCCATTACTGTCTCCTAGTGACAGTGAGTCAAATTCCTCTTCAATTTTAGCAGGCTTTGTCACTGGAAATTCTTTACAATGGTAGGAACTTTGTTCCTGCTCCCTTGGGAAATTTAAAAGTAGTATCTAATGATGCTGTCTCTGAGGTCAAAGTGTCTAGACTGCAGCATTAGTGAGTCAGCTGCAGTGTTACATTACATTAACTGTTAATTATTTACAAGTAAGTAAACTGTAGAAGAGGATGGAATAAAATATCATGCTAGAAAATATTTGGGCATTTTTGTAATCTGGTTATACTGCCAATGGGTATAGCAGAGCTGTGCAAGAAAATTTTTGGTTAGAAACAAATACCAAGAAGTCTTCATATTTGTTTCAAGCTAATCTTAAAAGTAATTTTTTCAGAGTTTGGGACAAAGGAAAAACAAATGTAGGTTGAAGAAAATAAAAGTTTACTTCCTGGAAAATACCAGCTTGTTTGCTTTGATTGAAACCAAAAGATATTCAGAAACCAATGGGTAGGTCTAGAGAGAGCATTTGGTATTTTTCAGCAAGGGGACATGGAGTACTTCCTCACTTACATGGCAGTAATTCAGATGCACGGTCTTGGTGTCTTTCTGAGTTTAAGTATCTTGTTAATATGATTGGAAATAAAATTCCCTCCTTTCCCAAGAACACCTGCCTGAATGACCAAGTTACAAATTATCCTTCATTAAGGCTGTCTTGGTTTCTCACTGTATTTTTACACATTGTGAATAATCAGTTTTGAAGGACTGGAAAAGGATGAAATAGTCATTAAGGAGTTCATCTAATAGCACAACTTTGCTTTGAAAGAAATTTTGAGTAAATTATGCTAAAAGAAGTAGTTTCATCAGTGGGTCGCAGAGCTGAAGATGCTACTGAAAAGTATCGTGTCGTCTTTCAAATCTCTGCTCTAAATAAGATAGTGAGAATGTGAATTTGAGTCTTTGACTTCTTGAGCACCCTTAAACCTGAGTGCAATGCCTCCATTATTTTCAGAGTTCAAGCTTTTACCGTTCTGTGTTAAGGTGTTTTTAAGTGTTCCATAGGCCTGGTTTGCAGTGTCACTCCCCCTTCAGTGAAGGGTATTTTTTATCAGCTCTTTTAATTTTTTCTTGTCTGAAATCAGGTTGAGTCTGTCAGTAGGAGTACATAAATCAGAATATAACCAGCAGGTTGAGTGAGATGATTCTGCCCCTCTACTCAGCTCTTATGAGGACTGTATTCACTTCTCAAGTCCTCAACACAAGAAATATATAGATCTGTTAGAGTGAGTCTGGAGACAGGCCATGAAGATGATCAGAGGGCTAAAACACCTCCCACACAAAGACAGGTGGAGAGAGTTGGACTTGTTCAGCCTAGAGAAGAGAAGGCTCTGGGGAGACCTGTCACGGTCCACTCCTAAGTTTAGATACTCTAAGATTAGATACTAGGAAGAAATTTTTTACTGTGAGACACTGGAACAGATTGTTCAGAGAAGCAATGGATGCCTCATCCCTACAAGTATTCAAGGCAAGTCTGGATGAGGCTTTGAGCAACCTGACCTAGTGGAAGGTGTCCCTGCCCATGGCAGGGGGTTGGGACTAGATGATCATTAAGATCCCTTCCAATCCAAAATATTTTATCATTCTGTGGTTCCATAAAAAATTACAATGCCGTTGCAAATAATGATAACTAAAAATAAAAGATAACCTGTGTTTAGTCTATTTATGCTGCAATTCTATGTCGATTCCCATCTTCAACTAGCCCTCTGCATCCCTCCAGATAAGCTGTTTGTCAGGGGTTCAGCTTTTGTGCATTTGCCTATCACTTAGTGGACTACCTTACATGCTAGAGTCACTCTCATCTTTTAAAACTTCTAGGAGGTCTAGATGGATTTAATTTTTCCTTGAAAATAACAGAACATATGACCCAGGAGAATAAGTGAAGCTTTATTAGAATAAAGCTTCTTTTTATTTCTGGAAGTTACCTTGTGTACTTAGCTAGTTAGTAAACAATCCTTTGCTTCAATGAGGCATGAAATTCTTTCGTCTCCCTTTGGTGGCTATTTGACATTTTTCAGCAAGGATATATCTTTCAATCAACCTGACATGCCGTGTCAACCTTCAAATTAAAAAAAACATACTAACATATGCACAATTAAGTTGTTTGTAGCCTATTCGTGCTTCTTGGTTGAAATCAGATGTGATAGCAGTGAGCCACTCTATTATGGCAATCGTTTGGGAGTGAGTGATCCCCAGCCCCTTAGGCAAACTTACAGAGTACAGACAGAAGTGGTGAGGGATAAAGGAAGAGGCAATGCCTATCCGAGGTCAGAAGGGACTGAGGGAATGTAGTGGCCCACTGAAGATGCTCCTAACTTTGGAAATTAGCCACATTTCTTGGGGCCATTCAGAGCATGGCTCCTGGACAACTTCAGCAAACCTGTTATTGCAGATGCATTCTGGCTCCTCCCTCATGCTGACATGCTGCCTTCACTGGGTGCCACCTTGGATATGGCAGAACAGTACCCTGGAAATCCAGGCTTGCCTGCACATTTACACCGTGAGTAATGGCTTTGCCAGCTGACCAGCCTGCATGTCCCCTGCGTAAGAGATGGTGGGTGCACTGCTGGGTATCAGGTGAATGCTGGAACTCTCGCCACTTTGGCTGACACCTTCACATATTGCCATGGAGCTGAAACTTCACATGCTTTCTTTTATACTGCTTTTTTAAATAGCGTGCCTAAAGCCTTTTCCATAGACCAGTGTTGGTAGAAATTTTCAATCTGACCTCCGAAGTACACTGAAAAAGTGTAATTCCATCAATTCTGAAAGAAGACACAAAGATCTCTTCACATGTCTTGATTATAAAGTTAATTTAGGCTGAAAATACATGTCAATTTGTCTTAAAACAAACAATCTTAGAGCTGAGTCTGAGTGCTCCCAGAATAAAACTAAGATTGTGTTAAGATAAATATTTTAGAAATTAAATGGAAAGAATGTAAGGCAAACCACTTTTCCTTGCTTGACTAAAGGAATTGTATCAAATGCCTCTGTCAAAAAGGTCTGTAAGATGGGAGTGTGATGTGTTCTTGCCACAAGACAGACAGAAATAAAACAATGACCTAGGCTAGAAATTCACTTCTCTAGGGAGCAGCTGCAGCAAGTTGATCCATGCTCTTGGGAATAAATCCCTGCAAATCACTAGGGATAAATCCAGGTTTTGGGATCTGCTGGAATAAATGCATCATATAAATATTTTAAAGTTGTCCAGCCTTTTTTTTAAAAAGAGTATTCAGTTTCAGAAAAGAATTTACTGAACTGAAGAATGAATGCAACAAAAAGAGGCTGAGAATGAGGAATTATAGCATGAAAAAGCAGCAGAACTCTTCTAATTTCCAGAGATAAACTATGTTGATGCAGCTGTACTATCCATTTCCCAGTAACCCAATGTAATTTTGTCAGTCCTAATATATTTTACCACTAAATCTAGCCATTCTTGACATTGATTTCAGTGCAATTTGTGTAATAGGTCAAGTGGTGCTTATTGACTGCTGATTGTATATGTTTTTCCACCTGAAGCGTTATTGTTAATTGACATGCTCTTTCATTTTCCTGAGATAATTTTAACTCTATTTGAAGAACTGCCTGAAATTCCGCATTTGTAAACTAGGTCTTTTTCATGACAAATATTAAATGTAGTTCTGAAAATCAGATAAATTGCAGACACTAATTCATTCCTTCGATAACAGAACGTTAAAAGAATCAGATTCAAGCTAGATTGTCAAACATAATTTACCTTTAGTGAATAAATGCTGTCTGCCCCTAACTAAATCACCCATTTCTAAATGTCTTGTAGTCTTGTCCCATACCATTATTTCTAGTAATATTCTTGCAAAAGAATACTGGCTAACACTAATGGCCTGAAGTTTTCTGAATAATTCTTTTGGTCTTGACATACTGCAGAATGTTCTACTTTTATTCCTAGGTTATTAGAAATGCCATATCACTGGATCCTTTATCTCAATTCTTACAGATTATAGAATTATAAGAAAGCCTGTCTAGTTATGGCCTGTTACTTTCCCTTATGAAGTTTTTTCTTGTATTTCAAAAGCTGCCTTCATAAATTTTTTTTGTTGTTATGTGATGTGGATGGTACTTACCTTCCTTATGTCAGGGATGCATGTCTAGCTTCTGTCAACTAATGAAAGTGAATTGGTTGAAGTAGCAAATCAGAAAGAAACACAAATATAATTTTAAACAATAGCAATCTGATTCCTGTGTCGGTGAACTAGCAGATAGTACAACAGCATCCTTTTGTTCTTCTATTGAGGAGTCCAGTGTTGATCACTCTATGATCTGACTTGTTTGCTTTGATTCCAAACATGTGTCTCTCCATTTCTGAGATTCTCAAAATAGATCTATAAAGGCAGTGATAAAGATTCCAAGAAAAATTTTGCTTCTTGAAATGTCATCTTGGATGTGCATCTTCCTCCAGATCCACTGAAATAATCAATACATTTTGGCTTTCCCACAAGCAGTCTCCTTTTCTTCCCCATGCTACCCCATGGCTCTTGTGTTTCCTCTGCATACTGGGATCCCAGCAGTATCATAGAATCATAGAATGGTTTGTTTTGGAAGGGACCTTAAAGATTACATAGTACCAACCTCCCAGTAGACCAGGCTGCTCAGGGCCCCATACAACCTGGCCAAATACTCCTTTCTGTGTTACTTCTAGGAATAATGTGACTGCCAGGCATCAAACCTCTTACTGTCTTCTGCAGAATGTAATCATAAACGTGTTGAGTGCATTAAAGCTGCATGACTGGCAAAACATGCTTTTTTATATATGAGATATGTCGTAACTCTTGGGAAGGTCTGGGAATGCTTGCCAGAGTCGGCTCCACAAGCGAACCACCTTTCAGGGTACTCATGTTTATCACACGCTCTTCAGAGGGGATGTAGCTGCTACATGTCTGGGGAAAACCCAGGGCAGGGCAGTGGTACCTGGCATTCTAGAGGAGGTTCCTAACCCAAGGAGTAGCTTTTTAAAACTCTTGGCTTTACATGACTGTGAACACCATATCATTTTGTTGCAAAGCCCAGTCTACTTACTTTAAAGCAGTGCTGGAAATAATCCTATCCTACTGGTAATTCTGTATCCAAGTTTTCATTCTACTGCAAGGCATTTGTCAGGAATTGTATAGACTTATGTTACTTATAGTGCACTATACCATAGCCTTAGGCACACCAAATATGCTGTGTAGGCATCCTATATTCTTCTTTGTGATTCTCCATTTCCTTAGGCCAGATGAGTACAGGAGAATAAGATGCAGCATACACAGATATCTCTGTGTGGGCTTCTAAAGAAATGGATTTACACAGGTGCAGCAGAAAAACCCTTGAGCAATCGGGGGGGTTGTGATGAAGTATCAGATAGAAAGAATCCAGTCTGATTTGTTGAACAACCATTCTTGGTAACAGTTAAGAAAAAAGTACTTTTTATTTGTATAAACAGTACACTTAACCCCAAAGCCAACGTATGATGTAAAATATTGACTCACCATGTTATTTTGCAGAAAATTAGAATTTACAGTATTAGTGGACTAGTGCCCTTTGTGGATCTAATTCAAACTACGGTTTTATAGAACAGAGGAAAACTTCCTCATCCTGAGGTATAACAAAACTAAATTCTCATCCACTCCTTGCAGAAATCTCAGTTGCGTTACACAAGCTAATATGTAAATGTTTGAAAGATATGTTTATATTATTATACATATTATACATGTAAATAATTTCTATTCTTTTCTTCCTATATATATCAGAAAACAAATGTACTATATAATGTTACATATAAATACAAGCTTTCTAGAGATTATATTCATTGCAGACATCAGATCCAAGCAAAGCAAAATGTCAAACTTTGTTTACTAATTTCTCACTTTTCTTTTAATATCCTGTCTTGGCTCTCTATTTATAATATTGAAGCACCTAAAGTTTACTAGAAACATTTGCCATTAGCTTCTTCTAAAAAAAAAATTAAATTTGAGGATAATCCTACCTCCAGAGCTTATTCTGTTCCTGGCCATTGACTGTGACAGTGAAAGGCTCATCTGAAAGCAGTGGAGCATCCCATCTAAAAGCATAAAACATATTACATTTCATGAAAAAGCTAATTCAGATTGTTTAATTCTGGTAATATTGCCTCTGTCACCTTCAAAATCAAAATGTTCTTTCCTGTTATTATAAAGAAAACAACCAAATTGCTTAAAAACCCATTTGAATACACAGCTGCCTTATGTTGCATACTAATTTCATTAAAAATGCTTGTGCCTCACCAGCATTTTTTACATAAAACACGGTGGTGGATTTAACAAAGAAATATAAATGTATTTTAGCAATTTTTGTTGATAGAGTACACTATAGTGACCACAATATCCCTGGACCAAAGAAAGATCTCAATGCATTATTGGAAGACACTAAACTGAATGTCTTGCTGCATTTGTTTGCTCAACGCTTTGGGCACTGTGCCAACCTCATTGTGAATAACTGCATTAGTCAAGTGTATCCAAATTATCACAACACAGCGTCCATTCCAGTTATTGCTGTTGAAGCATTTTCTGAATCTTCACATCACTAGAAACATTTATTTGAGGGGAGAGCTTTGCATAAATTCAGACAATTTTCATTTTAGACAGAAAATCTTAACATCTTTACAAGTTGTTTGTGCAACTAGATTTTCCTAAAAAGAATAGCTAAGAAGTAATTGCACTACTTTTGTTTACCAGTTATGAACATCTTGCCTAAAGAGGGGAGCTGCTGTCCCCATAGAATGAAGAAAAGAGGAACCAGAACAGGATTCATTGTATTTATTTGTCAGTTGATAAAAATAAATGTTTTTCATTGTCATCTCACAATCTTCTGACTTCTCTCTACCAGCTTCATGCCTGCCTTAATTCTTGATCTAGATGATGATGTTGCAATAAGTCTTTGTTAATTTCTGTTTACCATGCTTTCATAAAAGAGATGGCAGATAGTATGTATTTTAATCTTTTCTCTCCTAGAGGAGATTCTCCCTCCTAGTGCAGAGATGTCCAGTCTTTCTTGACATAGCAACCCTTGTGCTAAAGTATGTCTGCAAGCTACAGAACATGAAGCTCCCCATGTTGCCACCTTTTCACTTCAGGATAGCTAAGGCGAAGGGTCCAAAACAACTGAGCAATACTGACCTTTGTAGCCCTTGCTGGCTCACTTCTTCTCACAGTTGGCCATTTGCGTTACTCCACAGTTTGCAGCTCAGCATAGCCCTGGTCATGAGGCACAGTTCTGATAGTGGAGCTGCTTGATGTCGTTCAAGAGATGCAGTCTGTTATGTACAGCTGGGCTGGCAAGGCAAAGAAATTTCCCTCCTCCTTTGTTTGGTATTGGTATTTTAATTCTCTTACAGTGGAGAGCAGCACATTTTTTTTTAATTATCTAGCCCCCATAGAAAAAGATTTCAAACTGACACATTAGTGATATGACCTTAAGCTTTTATTCTGGACACTAAGTCCATCAGTTGTCTGTATTTTATTACGTACCTTTGCTGGGAGTGAAAATTCCAACCTTTTATACCAGTGTGTATGTCTGATTTTGTTGTAGCTGGTAGTTTTGTCTGGTGCACCATGTTGTCCAGGAAAGTATACATTACGTTACTCTGAAAGTCTAAATTATCATCTGCTTAACTCAGTTAGAAGTAGGAATTTGCAATATTTTTAAAACAGTTCAAATTATATAAAAAAGCAAAAATTTCTCAGTTTCCTGTGAAAGAAATTTTTTAAAGATATTGACTTTGAAGTTCTGACATTTTTCTTTTTTATTATATGAAAAACATATTTTGGCATAAACAATATATCACAATATTGTAATTAAAATGTGTTATTGTATTAAATGTGTCATGCCCCTGCCAATATTTTCATACATTGTACTGGCTCATAATTAATTTAAGAAGTAGTAGAGACATTGAAACTTTCAGAAATTATCAAAATTCAATGAGAAACCAGAAATGCCTTTGGGAAATATTTTCCTGTAGAAAAAAAAAGTACTATTTTACAGTAAAATCTTCAAGAATGCTCCTTTGGTGGAAAACTGAAATTTTAAATGTTTTTCCATCTATCTTTAAAAAGTTCCAAATATACATTTTTTTCTGGTTTTAATAATAAATTCATGTTGATTTCACAGTGGAAAACATAAATAAAATATTGTAGAAACCTCAGCCACTGCCTTCTGTATCAACTCCTCAAGGTTTTCACAAAATGTTTTCTCTTTGCCTCATTAGGACCAATACAAAATTACAGGTTTTAATGGCAGACTATCAAACACATTTTCTCAAGAGCAAAGTAGTCTTATTTTTTTGTCACAAGAACAAGTTACCGTCCATCAACTGCAGAATAGTAACTGTCTATGTGCACCTTTCTACAAATAGCAGCATGTATCACCAGTATGGTAAATTACTCTGCTCTGACTGAGGGATATATGGTTTCCCAGTCAGGTGTGGATGCACTTGCAATATGGATAGATGGAGAGAATTTATGCAGATATGCAAACCGTTTAACTAAAGGCATAAATATCATGTCTTGTGATGCTCTTGATAGGTCTGTGTAGCCTTTAAGCTACACCATGATATTTCTCTGCCTGTCTTAAATTGTCTTGCATTGAGCTCTCATTACAGACTAGAAGAATGCACAGCAACTAAACAATGGAATAGCCAATGTTTGGTAACCTTTTTAAGTGTCAGAGCCCTCCAAAAACTTGAGTTTCACATGTGCTTTTGGATTTCTTACATTAAATCATTAATTTGCGGATGTTGTTCCCAAGCCAAAAAATTATGCTGTTTGAATGATGAGAGACCACTTTTATTTTATTTTGGCAAGAATGGACATTTCTGGAAGTTTCCTAGGTTTTTATAAGACTTTGGAGGGCGGATTAATGGTGGAACCGTTTTATAATGAAGAATAGCTAATTGCACTTCATTTTGCACCAGATTGTACTATGGTGGTGCCATTGACACATGCATTTTTGAAAACAGTTACTCACTCAACAAGAGCTTGGTCTACTTTAAAAGCTTCCCTGAGCAATCTGAAGTTCTATATGTATGCTTATTTAACTTCTAAATATCATCCACCTGCCTGCCCCATCCTGATTTAATAATACCAGGTTTAGCAGTCCTGGCTAACTGGGGCAGTCGCAGTTGACTGGAGATTAGCAAAAGCGATGCTCATCTACAAGAAGGAACAGAAAGAGAATCCAGCCTATTAGCCTGACCCAAGAGCTGGGGAAGGTTATGTAGCGGATCAGCTTAATTGCCATCATGCAGCACGTACAGGATATCTAGTTGATCAGGCCCAGTTAGTTCAGGAAAAAATTTCTGCTGAAATAACCTGGTCTCCTCCTATGACAAGATGAAGCAGTTAGTAGATGAGCATCAACCTCTGGATGTTGTATGCCTTTAACAAAGCGTTTGACACCATTTCCCACAACATTCTCCTAGAAAAACTGGCTGCTCATTGCTTGGATGGGCATATTATTTGCTGGGTAAAAAGCTGGCTGGATGGCCAGGCCCAGAGATTTGTGGTGAATGGAATTAAATTCAGTTGGTGGCCAGTCACAACTGGTGTTCTCCAGGCCTCAGTGCTGGGGCCAGTTCTGTTTAGTATCTCTATCAATGATCTGGATGAGGGGATCATATGCACCCTCAGTAAGTTTGCAGAAAACATCAGGTTGTGTGGGACTGTTGATCTGATTGAGGGAAGGGAGGCACTGCAGAGGGATCTGGACAGACTTGATTGATGGGCCAATGTGAACTCTTTGGGGTTCAATAAGGCTAAGTGCTGGGTCCTGCAGTTGGGCCACAACAACCCCATGAGGCACTACAGGCTTGGGGAAGAGTGGCTGGGAAGCTGGCTGGAGGAACAACGACTTGGGGATGTTGGTCAGTCTCCCAATCAATAAGTGATAAGTTTAGTGGTGGAGTTGGCAGTATTAGGTTTACAGTTGGACTTGGTGATCTTAAAGGTCTTTTCCAACAGAAACGATTCTGCGATTCTGTATACGGTCAGAAATGTCTCTGTAACTAAGACAGCCATACCCTTTTGAGTTCTCTTAAGCACTTATGGTGCACATACTCCCCAATGCCAGTGTGCACGTGACTTACTCGCATATACTGGGAAGGCAGACAGCAGTGACAGGCTTTGCATCACAGAGCCAATCCGAGGGAGACAGGTAGAATGGAGATTGCCAGCTTTCTTTCAGGTTAATATTTTGACATTCATCTTGATGCTACCTTCTCCCATTTGGAAGATACTGTACCCATCAGGCAGTTCAAATCACATTTTTTCTTTCATGAGGAGGAACAAAGACTTAGGATAACTGATTTTTCCCTGTTGCCATGTGGAGTATCCTATAAAAGAGATTAGCTTTGTTTTCCTTAGCTGTTATCTCATGAACAGAGACCAAAGAGAAAGAGAGAAGCCTGTATCTCCTCACAAAAGTATTTCATCTGCTACACTTCTGACATATATGCAAGAACACATGGGAGCATGAAGGTGAGTTAATTAAAGATACTAAATCAATGTACATAAGATAAAATATGTTCTCCTTTCCTTCCTCATCCATTTTGTTCTATTTAGATGCAAGGTGATCAAAGTACAGCAAATAAGCCATTAAGAGAATCTCTGTGGTACTTGAAAGATCTTCAGCTACTCTGAACTTCCACATGAAACTGAGGTTCCTGCAGTCATAATTCCCTTCTAGAATTAAATGAAGAGACAGTTGTAATTCAGAATTATAGCTAGAATGCTGTAATTTTCTAAAGTATCACACATGATCATTACTAGTACTGTCAGCCATTCAATAGTAACTGACAATAAGTTCAGTTAAGTCCAGCTGCTGCTTTAAGTCTGGTACTGGAACATGCGATCTGGGACACAGGGGCAGCTACCCTACAAGGATATTTTATTAAATTAACAGTAGTGAATGGTGCATAAAATTGTCACTAAGATAAATTTATTATAGTATTTCATTTTCACATTATTCTTTATGGGGTGCTACCCCAACAGTGTTTCCAATTCAGTAGTATGCCTGAAGCGAGGGGTTTTATCAGCAGTGTGTCAAAGGATATCTGGCTCTCATTCATATATAATTTACTCTTATTACACAAGATATTTCTATTTTTCTGCACTAACAGTTGTATATTTTCTAATGAAGGTTTAAATCAACTGGGAACCAGGGTATAAATAGAGTTCCAGTATTTTGTGCCAAATATGGATTGTTTGTCTTCCTGTTAGTTATGGATTATGAATGTACTATTGCAAAAGGAAAACTTTTGAGTTTTTATTTTCCTTTCATGTATTTGTTTACCATTTAATATAAATTATAGGAACTTTTCAAGTGTTCAAAATTAATTATATCATTTAGAAAAAGATGTCTGAAATTATTAAGAGAAACATACGAGCCTACCTAGCTTGCCTAGGTCAGGTTTATTCTTTATTGAACTTGCGAAGGTATGTCTGACAGTATCTCAGTATTTAGTATTTACTAGCTGGATCTAGATAAAAGCTGAATAATGACATAGATGCAAGATTCCATAATTAAATTTTTCTCTCCAGATAATACTCCCTTCAAATTTTTGAACTGCCTCCAGAATTTATTTTACTTGCATCTTTTGTATCTGCTGTGTTCATTGTGTCTGACTACAAATTTGTGTGTTCCTTGTGAGGCAGTTAGCAAGTGCTAACTACTTGCAGAACTGAGAACTTCTCAGGGTTCACATATAGACTTCAGTCCTCCTTTTCTATGTTTTCCTGAAAGCCTTTGGTGAACTTTCTGTCTTTCCCAGCCTTCTGGGGAAAGGCAGCCAGTTACAACAGTTTTGTGTAATGATGGAGAGAGAGATGCATGTCCTCCTTTCTGCATGCATTGCAGCACTTCAGGGTTGTGTTCCAATAATCATGTAAACTCTTATGGTGGTGCTTATATTGGTAAGTACAGAGTTGGATTTGGCTCTATTCCAGACTTTGTGCCTGAGCTTTGTTGTGAAGGTTACTTTCTGCCTAAACTACTGGCTGTTGAAGTATCCCAAGATTATGTCTGAAGTTAGCAAGTTATTATACCTTTTGCTATAATGTACGTTATCATTGTTATTTACCTCTTTTTGTTAGGTACTGGTAAGATAGGCACTCATTGCTTCTGTTCTTTTTCTGAGCCTTTGATCCTTGCACTTCCTCATTTATAAAAGCTGTGATTAATACCCGCCTTTGTGCTAAAATTGACATTTTCCAAAGATAACCTATTTTTCCCCCCTTGGAATTCAAATGGATCAACCTATTGAACCAACAGTGAGGTTCTGTCTTCTACTCCAGAGATCTTTTTCAGTCATCTCAGCTGGAAGTATAAAGGCATTAATTCTAATGCCCACAAAACCTCCTCTTCAGCATTTTCTAAAAAAAAAAAAAAAAAAATTAACCACACTGTTATAGACTTCTGATAAAATACAGATCTTTGTTACCCTTTAATCTCCCTAGAACTCTCCTGAATATTCCTGCCTTTGTCTGTATAAACATGTCAATAATATTATTTAAGATGGCTGCCTCCTAAAAGCATGTTACCATTTTCAAAAGAGTCTGAAAATGAGCTCAGAATGCAAATTACGTTCATAAAGAGTACTCTGAATGAAATAAATACTGAAATAAGATGAGTGTAGCTGGTTAAGAAACCTTTCTCCTCGAAAAAATAGCTAGTTTTCAGAACTGGGTTCTCATAAGACTTTCTTTAGAAGCTTTGAGAGTAGCATGTTCTTAGGGTGTAAAGCAATAATACTATTCATCTTGGGCTGCTTAAAAATGGTTTGGAGCAGGGACTTCAGCACCCATCTCAACTAGTCTAGATGGACTTTCTAAACGTGTATGGTTAGATTTTTCCTATACTCTTCTGCTGAAGCTATACTGGTGACTCTGTAGTGCATGAAAATGGCTATGCCTGCTTTGAACAGAGAAGATGAGCTTTGATCTTCAACCTGTGGATGAGCTTCATAGCCACCTGGTGGCTGACCCTTACTGCATAAGTGAACTCCTCTGCTAATTGCACTCACTAGTTTTTCACCTATGAAAAAACAGAGAGATCTGTGTTGTGCTCCTGTGAAACAGGAGAATGTTTGAAATTGGCAAGAATCTTGTGACACAGCAGGATGCCCTTCTGCACATTCCTAATGCTAAGCTTTACTTAAGATCAAAGGCCAGTCTTCTTTAAATGTAAATATTATCATATTTTCTTCAGTCTGTATACATTACTTTTAGCAGAAATCTATGTTTAAAAAGCTTCTTGGTAGATCTATGAGTCAAACATTAAAGTTTAAATACTGAAGAGTATTCATCAGTGCAGCTATCTTGCTGGAGTGATAAATATAATTTAAAGGAGTATAATCAAATGAAGTCTTTCAAACAGTGTTGCTATCAATTTTTATATAATCAAAGAGATTAAATGAATCTTTGCTAATGCATTACTGGTATGTGAAGAACAAGAAGAAACAAATCACGTGCATTTTCCCACTTAATTATTGTGCTAGACACTCATTGTTATATCATTGACCATTTGGTCATGCCCAAGTTAATCATGCCTGAACCTTTTCCCAGCGGGAAATAAGCTTCTTCACTTCCTGTCTTGCAGGAATATCAACTAAAACTCAGTCACATATGCCCATAGTCTGATCACTGCAGCCCACCGTAACCGTTGTCTCCAGCAGTGAAACTGCAGTCTGCAGCATGCCCGTGAGAGTCGGTGTCAGAAACCCATCACTTCCTGCGCGCCTTCATTCGACTCCGTTCAATCACTTACTACATTAAATTATACCGACCTCTGTTTGTAAAAGTGCTCCTGTCTTTTTTGTTTTTCTTTTTTTTTCTGTTGTTGTTGTTTGCAGGGAACTGTTTTGTCACACTGAAATAGAGTTTATGTGCAGTGACAGCCTAATAAGCCAGCAACTTTAGTCGCTTATTAAAGTCAAGCATGTGTCTTTGTTTCATGTTGCTAATGATGTGGAACCGTTGAGGCCCGAGTATATTTCGTCTGGACGGTGTGGGAGCGAATGCTGAGAGCTCATTACTTGGCTCCCCATTGGAATCCTGCAGGCTTCTGCTCATTGAGGAGACTGTGGGGGCTTTGACAGAATTATTATACTGAATATTTTTAGACTCATTAACTATATCACCAAAGCAAAACATCTCTTCCTTAGATGCAAATGGCTGCAGCTACTGTGGCTTTGCTTTAGTTATTGCAGAAAAAAGGATGAAGCTTGAAAACAACTTAGAGCAGGGATTTTCATGCCCGAATGTTTGAATTTGTAACTTATATTGGGAATGTGTAAGCCTTTTTTAGCACACTTAAGCCACTCATGTCTAAGTGCCATTTAAAAATGCATGTATTCAGTTTCATATAGTAAGCGGTGCTCAATCTTAAATTTAGCAAGTGCTATTGAAGTACACAGTAAAATAGGAGCTTTCAGAATTCCACTTTCTGTTCCAGAGTAAAAAGATTTAAATATAAAAAGCTCATGTTAAAGTAATTATAGATGCTTGAGTTAAGCCTTCAAATGTAAAGAAATTCAGAGCTGAGGCTAAAAATTCTGACTTTCCTTTAACCTAAATGCTGGAACATATGTACTGTGCAGTATGAAAAATCACACACTTCTCCCAGCTACACAATTCCTAACCACAACAGAGTGATTTAAAGATGAAGAGTGAGACAAAAATTTTTAGCCTAAGTCTGAATTTCCTTGCTATGATGGGTTTAAGTTGGTTCCTAATGTTACTTTATTGTAGCTTTTTGTGGTTTAATTGAGACTTAAGATGTACTTGAAGAAAAATATGAATACCTTAAAATTAATTTTTCAGAGCAAAGGACAGAAAATTGCATTTATGGCTCCATTTGTTGGAAAAGTGAAGTTAGCTGTGAACTGTACATTATTTCACCTTCTATAAAGTTATATTTTGATTTCTTGATGGAGACCTTATCTATATGTTGTGTATGAGCTTGCCTTCTATAAATTATGAGCCTTAGTAGTTGCGTAAGTATACATATATTTTAAAAAGCCAGGGAGATGTGTTTTTTCTTATCATGTGTACAAAGTTTCATTAGGATTTTGTTCTCTAAAATTACTGTAAGTGAAAAAACAACTATTTTGATTCCTAGGAAGAAAGACATTGCTTTTATTTGTGGTTCATTTCCTGCTGTAGTATTCTCTGACAGTGTTGACACTGTCTTTATACATCAAGAAGTTCTTCTTTCTATGACTGCCAGGGACTCTGGAGGGAATACTTCATATCTGAAACATGTTTCCCTTTGGGATTTCACCAGCAGAATAACAGTTCTGATCAGCAGCCCATTAGAAAAACGTTGTGGTTTTTTTTCTGAAGCTGTGAAAAGAATAGTTAAAAATCTGACAAATAAGACAGTTATACTGAATTAAAGTTAAATATTGTCTGTATAGGAACTTCACGTTGTCCCTCAAGCAGTAATTTCATAACAGGTGTAAGAGGAGTTTTAAAATTAAAATCTTTGATTAAGTGAGGCCTCAGGGTGGACAGGCAGCGTGGGTGCAATTTGTCTTTTGATATCTTGCAATTCCTGTTCTTACCAGTTTGTGGCACAATACTATTTAATTTAGATGTTGGGCAAAGCTTTCAAACTCCCATGCCTCATGCTAGGTATCTAAACTTTTATATTTAAGAACACAGACTATAGTAGCCTGATATTTACCAGGAAAACTCAGTCTTAATGAGAGATAGGTTTATATATGTTGGTACCAGTAAGGAAGTCAACTCTAAAAACAGTGGCCTTAGTTGTTCATTAAGTAATATACTCTTCCTTTAAGCTGCAGATGACTTTTCAAATTCAAATGTAAATACTTTGTAAGGAAAATTCTCACCTGCAGCACCAGTTCACAGTTGTGATTTCAGATGTTTTGCAGTAAAAATAGCCTGAAGCCAGCACACCTGTCTAGATACATAGATGATCCACAGGAAATAAAACAGACTTGAGCTGTAAGCACGCAAATTCAATTGTTTCATTTCCTACATACAGTATTATAATCAGATTAGTAGATGTAATAGTACTATAAACAGATGTTCACTGTCAGTTAATGTATCTATAATCTTATATTTATCCAAAATTAAAATCACTGTACAATCCCATCATCATTTTACTTATTTTAGCTGTTTTAATGGCTGTTAGGCTGCCCTGTTTCAGTTTTGGGGAGAAAACATATTGACTTTTTTTGTTTAGTTTTAACTATAGAGATAGGTCCTGCCATGTAAAACCACTGATAACAAGCATGCATACTCTGTTGGGGAATCTGAATTAGGAGAGTCTTTAAGTCTTATTCAGGTGCATTCTTGAAACTGTACAGTAAATATTTATCAGATTATATTATATAATAAATGCTTCTTCTACATTCCTAATGGCTGTATGTCAGTGAGCTCTGTATTATAAATGTTAGTACGGCCAACAACATTCAGCTTTTTAGTTATCAAACTATTAGTTATTGTGTAGTTGCCAGAATCTGGCTTTCATAGACTGTTGACCAATTTCAAAGGCTTGAATTTACATGGGTTTTCAGCATATATTTAACATTTCTGTATTACTTTGCTATCTATAGCATAATAACCTGACTTTGCAGACATATGTCATCTTCTGTTGTCTAGCCTTCATACAAGATAAGAGCTTTGTATTTATACTGAAGTGATTGTCTCAGATGAGACAGGTTTTTGCACTGAAGTTGTATTTTTCTTCTTGATTTGGACTCATGGTGGATTTATGTTATGCATGTTTCAGGTAATAAAAGAAATAACAATAGTTTATTCAAATCAGCACATATAATTGACCTCAGAAAGGGTCAGGGTTAAGGGGCATTTACAAGTTTTGAATGAAGTACTTAAAGGTATGTTAAAGAAAAATTATCTCATTCTGGTTTTGTGTGTTTTTTTTTTTTAAATAAATTCAACTCTTAAAGCTTAACTTATTAATATATTCTTTATTGTATTCTAAAGTCTGAAATTGAGTAAAGCATCCAAATAAGCACTTGTTTTGCATTAGAGGAGTGAAAAACAATTGGTGTGCTAGTAAACCTGGTCTTTAATTTGAAACAGACTTACTAATTTTGTTATCTAGGATACGGTAACTGTGTCTGCACTGACAGGTAGGTGTACCTGCTGTGTGCCCTGCAGTCCTGCTCTCCCAATCTTCCAAAATGGGAAGATTTTGAAGAGTAATGTTTCGCTCCTTGATTGTGCATCTAAATTTTCTTCCAAAAGAAAGCAAAGTACCAGTGGACTCACCAGGTTTTGCTTTCTTTTCCTATTTGCAGAAAGGGAAAACTGATTAAAATGAGCTGCAACTATTGTCTAAGATTTAAACTTTCCATTTTTCAGCATTATCATTGCAATGAAAACTAGACAGCACTACTTTTCAGGCACTTCTGACACATTAAACAAGGCTAAAAAATCCCAGGAGAGCAAGGACAGCTCCTCTGGACTCAAGCCCAAATGATGTTTTCTTGGTTTCCATAGCTTTAAGGCTGACTTTGTCAGTACCACTGACTTGTCCACACTACGTGTCACTTGGCCGTGGATTTCTGCCCTCTGGACCTCCACAGGGACCTTACAGCCTTAGATGGTGGTTAGTACTATGTACTACAGTACTTCAGTTTCATTTAATTGACATCATGTAAATCCTTCAGAGTAGGGGTTTTTAAATATTATTAAAGTGAAGCTATAAGTGCTATGCACGATGACATGTAAGGTGTCTGGGGATATAAAGCTTTCTGGGAGCAGTCCCTGGAGTGAATCATATATAGGCTTTGTGTAGAAAAGAGCAGATGGGTTAGTCTGAAATAAAACCAGAGGGTGTATTAATAAGTGTTGATGATCAGATGTCTACTTGTAGAGTTTGCTCCATAGTACTCCTTTATTTTACAGTGTTGACACACACTTGTAGTACGGATAAAATACCCCTCAGTCTGCTATAACTTCACAGTTTCATGCCACTTAAGATATAGTTTTTACTGTCTTTTAGGGAGTATAGGGAATGTGAGATTAAGACTGTCTAGAATTACTTTGAGTATTTGTGGAATGGAGAGTGGCAGTGGCAGGATAAGGAGACAGGCTGAGGACAGACAAATGATGACTTAGGGAAAAAAAAAATATCGAGAGAGATGCTGAAGTTTTCCAGTAAGTTTGTCAGTCTATGAAGAAATGGAAGTCTCTATTTAAGTCCACTCTGCTTACTCTCTTCCACTGCACATATTGATAGGTTTATAACATCAGTCCACCGATTGCTTTGAAAAAGATAGGGAAAAGACCAAGAATCACATTAAATAAGACCATGTCATAATACATAGGGTCTTAACATTGCAAAAGCAATTGTTAAGTCTGGCATTCCTAACTTCTGAACATTCCTTTTCCCCTTTTATTATCCTTTTAAGGTAATTGTGTGTGATTATAAACACATTAACTAGATTCCTTTTTGCGTCTTCCATTTATCTGATAATCAGGAGCATAATACTGAAACTATTTGTGTAACTGTGACCGTTAAGAATCTTGGAAATCACGATAGGTGGAACCTGCCAACTAACTCATGGTTACCAAAGCCACTGACTCAGGTCATTAATAATTTAAGTACCTCCTCATTAAAATAGTTTAACCAAAGATATGTTTTCTCTCCTGTTTATTGCTGCTGTCAGGTGTTATTTAGGAAAATTGCCATTTGAAAGGATTTATACAGAGTACATTTCAAAAAAGAGTTAAAAACTAGAAGTTCTTGACAAACATAGTGGAAATCAATCTGAAGCTTATACACTAGTCATGACTTCCTTGTTTTCATACATGCTTGAATTTTCATTCATTCAGTTCTGCAGAATTTTTCATGAGTTAGGAAAAGATGACCCCTTGTAATCCTTACTAAGAAGAAAAGTGAACAGCCACCAATTTTAAGGTAGAGTCCTTTAAATGCATACATCTTTGGAAGCAGTGTTCAACAGTTTTTGTCTGATCTTTTTATTTTAATGCTTTCTATTTAATACTTTCACATTGTAAACATAATACCTATATAATAAGGGCTGTAATTGAGATATATATATATATATAACCTTTTTGATCAAATGATATTTGAGATTAATTTTTACAAGAAGCACACCTGACTAAATGATAGTAGCAAATAAGTGAAAATCTGCCAGCAACATTGATGAAACAACAAATGCGGTGACTATTTAACATCTTGGGTTTGATTAATCTATCATTAATAAAATCTATAGCAAGGTTTCTGCTATGTAAAAATGACAACTCCTAGGGGCCATTGCAGTTGCTGAGCAAATTTCACTTTAATTGCTGCTAATTTCACTAGCCTTGTTGCTTTTGCATTTCTGCTTTTCTCATAAATTGAAAATACAGTCATTGTCTTTGACTGCCTTCACTATTCACTTGACTGTTCGGCTCTTCCCCTTTTCCTGGAAGTGTAAAATACAAGATTCAACTGTGGTTGTTTTAGGCTTTGCCCATGCTCTGGAACAAGGGCACACCCAGCTCTGATTTGTGGAAGCAAATCTTGGCTATTTCTCCTTTCAGCAAGAGGACAAGACCCACATGCACATTGGGCCCCAAATTTCATTGGACTGAAAGCGGCTGCATGCTACTGGTGAAGAAAATGGTTGTGCTTCTGCGGGTCCTCCAGAGGAGGAGACCAGGGGAGAGCCAAGTGGTGCTCACAGCCTTCAAGTGAAAAATAAATAGGTGAATCTTACAATTGCCACTTCCAGGAAACAGGAATTGCCACAAGTAATATTATTTTTTCCCTTTTAGAAGGGAATGATGTGGCTGGAAACTTCCTAATATACTAGGAAATGAAAAGTTACTTAACTTCCGCATTACATTTTTATGTGAGAAGCAGAATATGATCTTGTGATCGAAGTATTTTATCAGGGACTATACCAGAGACCTTGTCTTGTTGCTGCATAAAGTGGTGCTTTATCATTATGAAATATAGTAAATAATTTACAATAGCATTACAATCTAATTGATGGCAGCCAATCTCTGGATGCTGCTGAAGAGAAAAAGTGAGGGAAATATGATATGCATATGGAGGATACAGAATTCAGCTTGACTAAAAGTGTAGAAGTAAAAGCATAGATAATTGTTAAAGAACATTTTGAGCAATGAAATGACTAAATAAAGACAAAATAATGAAATCAAGAAGTGCAAAAATTAATCTCTCCTTGGCTATAAAAATAACACTGTCGAAACCTACATTATTTCAGTTGACTCAGTGTAGTGCCAGCATAGTATACCATTATTAGCCACCTCGTGTGCCATACCACTCAAAGTTCTTTCTGGTTCACGTCCATTCAAACCTGTTCATTTATCTGTGACATTTTTGTCTAGGAAAAACTTTTTTAATTTATTTGTATACTTGACTTCGCTTTATTCCGTTGATGTTTAGAATATTCTGCCCTATTCAAAGTGCATGCACATACTAGAAGGCACAGCCTACACTTTGAACTTCTGTCTGTAAACACTATAGCAGACTATCTGCTTATTGACTGAGTTCTAAGTTTGAAGGGGGGAAGATATTGTGGAGTATAGAAAAGCACATAGAACAACATATAATTCAGAAGTTAATAAACCTTTTGTTTGCTTGTTTGTTTACTAATGTACTTTAAAGAGTTACTACAAATAATGTCTTTGGAAGTTTTTTCAACAATGTTCTTTCCATTCTTTTATTTTCTTATGAATGGAATATTGCAGATTGAAATCAAGCTGCTTTGTCAAGGTTGAGAATTCTCACTCCTGCCTTCTCAGACACATGTTTTCTTATTTCTTATTCTTCTTGTTCTGAATTTTCTTCACCTCTCTTCTTCTGCTCTGCTTGGTTAGACTAAAGATATCAAATTCAAGTTAGTTGATGACTTAAAGATGTTGATGACTTAAAGATTTCAGTTGTTGAGTCTGAAGATATAATTTTTTCTCTTCATAGAAAAGCTCCTAACCTGACCTACTGTAGTGCCCTCTAGCCACATATATTTTACCTATATTCCCCTATTCATTGAAATTGGACCCCCTCCAACCTTCACATTCCCTTCCTAAACCCATCTTGCCCATGAATTTTTATAACTTATGAATCCAGTACTTAGTGTTCATGAAGAATCACATATGCATCTGGCTCTTTCCAAGACATTTTCAATAGGAAGCTCAGGATACTTTTAGCCATGAAGCTGACACCTAGTCTGCAAAACAAACAAACAAACAAACAGAAGAGTTAGGGACCTATCTTGACCTGCTCTGTAGTCCTTCATACTGTATATTTATAGCACCATGTCCTGTTTTGGCTTGTGCTAGCTAGCACTTACCAAGAGAAGGCCTAACACTAATCAAGGAATTGCAAGTACCAAGGACTGCTTCAAGCAGTGAACATAGATGGGACAACACCAGCTTCAGTTTAGTTCCCTCAGCACAATACACTATCCTAAAAGATGTTGCCATACACAAGGGTATGCGATGCCTGCTATCTCTTCTGTCTTCATAGGCTGAAACACAGCCTTCATATTATTTCAGTCATTTAGCTATTAACTCCTCCCCTTAAAATACTATTTGTGTGTTAGGACAGTGATGGTATCACATAAGACTGAGAAGTGGCAGTGGACTGCATAGGTGGACAAAGCCAGCCTATGCCACCTAGCCTTACTGCCACAGAATGGTTCCTAGCTCTGTTTATTTAACAATATGAAACTAGCCCCAGGGGTTGATGCCTGCATCTCTAAGACGCAGTCAGCCATCAGCACAGAGGTAACATCTGGCAAGAAGTTGTGCACATCTTAATTGGCCAGCTGTTCTTCTGATTGATTCATTGCCTTCGAGGAAGCTTACTTACCTCTTTGAGCTCAAGTTGGCCCTGCAGAATATCCAGCCTCTGGGCATCTTTCACTGGCTGGCTGGTGTATCGTGCAAACCCATGTAGGAGATTCCTGTGCAAAGTCTGGCTTTGCTCAGCTGAAAGACATATCATTCTTGAAACAGTTAACTGAAAGTCAAGTTTTCTCATGGCTAAAGCGGTGCTGGTGAGAATTGACCAAGAATCCAGGAACATGTGCAACTGTGGAGGTGCCTGTGTTATGACCTGTGCCATTCCAATACATGATCACACTGCAGAAAGACTGGGACTAACGCTGGTGACTAGCAGCTCTGGTGAGATCACTTCCAGTTGCCACAGGCTTAGAAACACAAAGGAAATGGCAGTACTGTCTGGTCACAACAGGCTGGTTTCTGACCAGAGAGAGAGATAGGCTTGATTTATGATCCATGTAGTCACGTGAAGTTACAGGGGATAATTGATAAAGGTATGTGTCATCTAGAAAAAATAAAATGTCTCCTTTTGAATTTGATTTTACTCTTCTGTAATAATCAGGAGGTACATTACATGAATCAGAAGCAACAGGTTAATATCAATGTTTATCATCACAATATCTAATGTTCCTTAGTCAAGGTAGGCTCTATATGCTGCTCTATCTACAACTGAAGGACATTTTGGTAATTAATCTTAGCTCATTTCAAAGGTAGCAGAGAAGGCATGAATTCATCCTTCACAAAGCTGAAGCTTCTCTCAGCCCTAAGTATTAAATTGCTTGAGAAATTACTGCAACATATTCATACTAATATTAGTTTATTAGCTCTTTTTTTAAGATTACAAGCTCATGGAAAGATTTTCTTATGAACACTAAATACCAAAAGAATACCAAAAGAATACTTGTTTCCTTTTTGAAAAATATGTTAAAAATTATGCTCAAGAAATCCTTTAGGAGGGGACAGAGGATGAGATATGGTATTTTATTGTGTAATTTCACCTTTTCAGAGTCAGCAGTAGAATCTGTAAAAGGAATGATTAGTGTTTATGACTGCTTTATCAAGAGAAATTAATGGCAAAGTCAGGAATTTCATTGGGGCAATCTTGTTTACTTGCAGGTTTTTGATGCTTCAGCTTGTGCTGTCTGACAGGTTCCTCTAATGGCCTTGCGCAAGTATCAAACAAAAGTTGGGAAAAGTTGTAGGCTTCTGGAGACGAGAGCTTTGGAAGTAAAAAAAAAATAAAAATACAAACCTTTGATTTGGAGTAAGTGGCATTATCTGCACCTTTTCAATATGTTTGCATTCATCGCTTCACTCTCACGGGAATGAAATAGCAGTATTTGATTTTCAGTATTACTAAATTACATAGAGGGAGACATCTGGATAAGTACAGATATATTTCCCTTGTATAGCAGTAGAAATTGGCAAGTATTCCATATCTACATGGTATCAAACTCTAGGCTGCATTTTCAGAGACCTCATAAAGAAAGCATAGTTTTCATTTTCAGATTGGTATTAAAAACATCTACAGTAAGTAGCCACAGTAAGCAGGAGGATAGCCTGATTGAACCTTGTTTTCTCTTTTCCTTATTTTTTTCCTGGCAGCAGTTAAAAATCATAATACTAGTCTTAATTTTTTTTCTTCCTTTATTAACCAGCGTTTTTGTCTGCGTTCATTGATACTTTTAGTAGAAGATTTTTCAGGCTTTTCTTCATTTGTTTTTCAGTGGATCTTGAAATACAGTTTTCCTTTTTTAAAATCTAGCATTGCTAATCTGCTTACCAAAGCATTCACAACTGGAATATGTCAAAAAACAAGTGCATCTTTTCATGTATACTTGCACATCAGCTGAGATTTGTTTTTTCATGAGGCTTTTACTCGTTTTTAAAGTATATCCAGTCTGTTGACAAAAGAGCTTTATTTAAATGAGCTATGTAATCTTTACCAGCAGCCTGTGGAGCAGATTTGACAATAAAGAAATATCTCATTACCTAGGAGCTTTGTATATTGTACAGGTGTAAGTTGGTAGTTGAACAGTATAAAAAGATAAATATTAACTGGATTTTGCTAATAAATCTGCCATTCTTACAGTGCCAAATTCTGTACAGTGGTTGTAATTGCCGTTGTTTGAGTTGTAACAATGAATGGAACTGATAAGGCTTATGTAATTTACATAGAATTTAGCATTCACAGTACACTGTTGAATTAATATGACACACACATTGGGTATCCTGATATAAGATTAGCATCATTTGAAAATAGAGAAAATGTAGATTTAGAAGTGACATATTAGTCTCTGTTCAACATGTAATGGTAATTTGCTTAGGTCTGAAAATCATAGTAGGCTACTGCTGACAGCAGCAAGTGGTAGTTAGTACTTCTTCTGTTGCAATACTTTATTTTGGTTTGCTACATTTTGTTCATATTTATATCTCAAGACAGACTACTCCAGAATTACAAAATAATGTTATGTTGAATCCAGAAGGTCAGGCAGCAGTTGTACCAGTGTCAGTCAGGAGTGGTGCTGAAAGAGTTCTATTCAGTGAATGGAAAACGGAGTCGAGTTTTAATAAAATTCAGTGAATTAATCTTAGTCTCCTGTATAGTCAACACCATAGAATAACTAAGGTTTTAGCTGCCTAGAATAGCAACCAGATGCCTAAGCCTTTTTTAGATCTAGCTCTGGTACAGTAATGTCAGAAATACACCCTTCTTCATGGCACACTATGATTTCAAGTCCCTCTACTTTCTTCAGTTGAATCTGTCATCTTTAATCAGCTCCAGAAATTAAGAATTTAAATTGAATACCCTCCATAAATGCGAGAACATAGAATTCCCATAGAATTCTCTGAAAAGCTGAGTTTACATTATTTGGTTAACATGCAGCGGTACAGTGTGGCAAAAATAGGAGTATCGTATATTTCTGCAGGGTTACATTCAGGAACCTTGGTAGCAGATTATGCTTTGTCTTCCATTATTCTCTGCCTTCTTTGCAGCATGAACCTGACTCCTGCTCAGTATATGATTGCAGGTGTAAACTTTCCAAGTGTTTTTGAGAACTGATAACATATTATTTTATGACAATCCTTACTATGACTATATAGTTCATTCATGTTCACCTGAGCTGAATCCAGCCTATTTTTTGCTTAGATTTCTGCCCAACATCATCTTATATCCTACATGATATTACATTGCAAATTATTTCTCTTTGAGGAGGAAGAGGAGAGGTCTTCTTTTCTCTGAGTAAGTCTATGAGTTTTGTTTCAACTGCAGGATCATTTCTCTGCAATACGATCGTTGCTGCCTGCTTTGACATTTTTTAGCTTCTGGATTGCTGTGTGTATTGCTGACATCTCAATAGGTTATTGTTAATGTTAAATGGTTTAGGTTCATAATATTTCATCAAAATATGGTATTGATGGTGGGCTGAGTCTAGTGAGACTTCTTGGAAATGCTCTGCCCATCTGTTTCTCTCATCTGCCTCAGCTACATGTATTTTCCATTCTTATTGCTGTTTAGTCCATTTCTTCTTTATTTAAATATCCACAAATGGGTTTAGCTGCTTGGTAAGTACCTACCTACTGTAGCTTCAACATCATCTTCTGCTAGTTCTGTTAAATGTTTCAGTTTGTATTTCCTTGGATTGTTTTCATTCTGAAATCAACCTTTGTTCAGAATAACTGTCTCTAAGTCTCTGTAATTGGAGAAATTTCCATTCCTTGAGGCATGTGGCTGAGTTTGCTTCATACTTTCAGGCTATTTTTGAAGGAAACTTCAGGAGAGGAAAAGGAATTTTTTAGTTAGTACTTGAAGGAATATTCACCAAATTAATTTTTTTCCCTGGTAAAACGTTATTACTCTGGCAATTAATGTTTCCTTTATATTGTCTATATTTGTATCTCCTTGTTTCATGTTACTGTGTCCTAGCATAACTATGTGAAGCCTAGAGTAGACTATTAAGGTTAGAGTTACGCCAGTTTTGATTGACAGTTGGATTTCTTAATCACAGGCTGGCATCCTTGACACAGACATCACAGTTTGACCTTCCAATACACATAGACTTTTTTTTCTGGGTTTGCTAAACATCAATAGATAGATATTTATGCTGATGCATTCATAGGCACATTGTTGTCAGTGATTAATTTCATCCTGGACTAAAATAATAGACATTATAGAGAAAAATCAAGTTTCAATGGTGTATTCCTGATCTAATGTGTGAGAAATTGCTTGGTGAAGATATTTTTTGTAGAGTGTAAAGTTATATAGAGGTAAGGATTTTTACTTGCTTGGTAAGAGTAGTACATAAGCAATCTGAACAACTGTAGAACCAGTGAGAGGCTCAATCATGCTTGCAGAGGACAATATTTTTAAATTTTTGTTTGATAAAAATGGAAAAAATTACTAATGACTATTTTCAGTCAATAGTTTTCCAATTACTTAGAGTTTACATCAGATTATTTTTATTAAAAAGTCATATAACATAAAAAAATACTGTCCCCATTGAAATGTGGGTCCCCTTTGCACACTGCATCTAGTAAAGGAAATATCCGTGTAGTTTTGTAACGGGAGCAAATTAATGCATTTTTCCCAGAATACCTTGCAAAAAAAAAAGCAAACTGCTTTGGCCATCCAGACAAATACAGCCTGAGACAAACACCTACCATGCACATTTTTAGATCAAATGTTTGAAGCCTGGCAAAATTTAAAGATAATTTTCTTTTGAGACTAGCAGCATATTAGTTCTGCCTATAATAATATCTTATCCTGAACCTTGCAGTTTTACTTGATCAGACACCTTAAATATAAGTACGTATTTCAAATGCAGGATATGTTTGTATTATGAACAATAGTGATTTTTGAAAAAAAATGAAATCTTATTTGTGAAGGTTCTGATTCTTTCTTTGTACTCACAGGCATAAAACAGGTACAATTATATTTGCATGTATTGAATATAACTAATTAAAAACAGCAGAGAGGAGAATTAGGTTTACAATCATGACCCAATAAAATGCTACCATGTACTTACTGGCCAGAACTAGTAATTTAAGCAGTCCAAGTAGTATGGTTTTGACCAAGAAAAGGCATCATGACTGAGTTGCTTGTGCTGTTCATGTTGTATTCTTAATGGATCCGCATGCCATTTGATGTTTAATCAAGTAAACACCCCTAATTTGGGGTCTATTGTCAAGTATGCCTGTAATCTGTATTGGTCTGGTCCTACACAGCTAGACTGTGCAATAAAAGATAAGCAGGTGAAAATCTGGGGCTCCTGTGAACTGCCAGGCAAAAAAAGTAAAAAGTGTTCTAGTCTAACTAAAATACCATTTCTTCAATTTGTGTGAGATTTTCTTTCAATTTACATTTTGTTTACTCTATAGAGAATCTAAATGTTGTAATAGCATTAAATAATGAGGACCTAAAAACGATACCACTGGAATAAATCATTAGGTTTGAATAGGCCTTGGCTTCTAATAGTATCATGTGCTTTGTATCCCAGTTTAATCCCTCAAATAAGAAATTACGGATTAAAATATTAACTTAATTTCAATAATATTACTGCAAATCAGGCATGAATGTCATGAAATATCCTGATTTATCATAATAAAAAATTTAAAGGATAGAATAGACTACAGTGTACCCTGAATCATAAGCTTCCTCTCTAGTAAGATCACAAGGACAGCAAGTTCACACCTCTTTTTCCCAAATCTATGCTGATATTACTGATGATATTAGTAACATACATAAACAAGGAATTACAAAAATATAAAGCTTTACTTTAGAGAGCTGAGATTGCTCAGCCTGGAGAAGAGAAGGCTCTGGGGAGACCTTATTGAGGCCTTTCAATACCTTAAGAAGGCCTATAAGACTGTTGGGGACAAAGTTTTTAGCAAGGCCTGTTGTGACAGGACAAGGGGTAATGGTTTTGAACTACACAGGGTAGATTTAGACTAGATGTAAGGAAGAAATAATTTACAATAAGGGTGGTGAAACTCTGGAGCAAGTTGACCAGAGAGGCAGTAGATGCCTCATCCCTGGAAATACCCAAGGTCAGGTTGGATGAGGCTCTGAGTAACCTGATCTAGTTGAAGATGTCCCTATGTATTGCAGGTGGTGAGTGGAGTGGGGTAGACTAGGGACCTTTAAAGGTCCCTTCCAACCCACACTAGTCTATGATTCTATGATAAACTCCCCCATGTTGTGAGACACAGAGAAGAGCCATAACACAAGTAAAGGAGAATACTGTGAAGCCCCAAATCAGCAACAGAGCAAGGGCAATAAGTTGACAGTGCCATTCATTCTTCCCCAGCAACTCACAAAGGTGCCTCTCTAGCAAAACCATAAAGTCACCACCTCCTTGTTTGTTGGATGAAGGCTTGCTCCAAAAATTGTGCCAGCTAAAAAAACCCTTACACCTCTTTCAAAGCTATTGCTCCTCCTAGCATGATGAATTTTGCTTTGATGCCTGCAGAAACCCCTTTAACTGAAGATTGTTCTGTGGGGTCTAACAGTAGACCTATTTCAGATGCAGCACAAGAATAACAGAAACAGGGATCCAGGTGTGTGCTTTCCTTTCAAATCCCCCAAATTTGGAGCTAGCTTGTCTTCTTGTTTCCTTTTTCATTCAGTCTTGTTCCTACAGCAAAGTAAATGTCATAAGCAAACTGCATCTTCTACAGATATTTGGCTATTGTACATATTCCTACACCTTGACCAGTGGAGATGCTCTTCTCTTCTCTGCCAGCATTTGATTCAATATGTGGAAAATACTTAGGAAACAGCTAGTTTCTCAAATGGGAAAAAAACAATGAAAAATGAAGGAGTTAGCAATAATGTCAAGAATGCAACTCATGCATGCTATGCCTTCTTAGGTCTCTACATGTGATCAAAATTTAAAAAGTAAGGAAAAGCAAATATCTATATGACTATTATATGACCAGGAAGATATAAGGGAAAAGCTTTACATGCCTGTAGGGATAGAGAGATCATGGCAAAACCTATGAAATCTGCAAGCTATTTTTGTGATAGAAGTGCTTTTTAGCTAGGTTACTCAGGATTTTTCTGTTTTAATTTGTCCCCTCAGCTAAAGGTTGGCTGTCAACTCAAAAGACTGCATGGTCTCTACTAGGTGAGTGGGTCCATTGTCTTATTGCAAGCTTTCAGATAGTATTATTATAATATTTTCAGATATTTTTTCCCCAGGGCTCAGTGCTGGGTCCAGCCCTGTTCAATGTCTTTAAAAATGACCTAGATGAAGGCATTGAATGCACCCTTAGCAAGTTTGCGGACGACACTAAGCTGGGTGGAAGTGTCGATCTGCTGGAGGGTTGGGAGGCTCTGCAAAGGGATCTGAACAGGCTGGATCACTGGGCTGAGACCAATGGCATGAAGTTTAACAAGGCCAAATGCCGGGTCCTGCACTTGGGACACAACAACCCTGTGCAGTGCTACAGACTAGGAGAAGTCTGTCTAGAAAGCTGCCTGGAGGAGAGAGACCTGGGGGTGTTGGTTGACAGCCAACTGAACATGAGCCAGCAGTGTGCCCAGGTGGCCAAGAAAGCCAATGGCATCTTGGCTTGTATCAGAAACGGTGTGACCAGCTGGTCCAGGGAGGTTATTCTCCCTCTGTACTCGGCACTGGTGAGACCGCTCCTCGAATCCTGTGTTCAGTTCTGGGCCCCTCACCACAAGAAGGATGTTGAGGCTCTGGAGTGAGTCCAGAGAAGACCAACAAAGTGGTGAAGGGGCTGGAGAGCAGGTCTTACGAGGAGCGGCTGAGGGAGCTGGGGTTGTTTAGCCTGGAGAAGAGGAGGTTGAGGGGAGACCTCATTGCTCTCTAGAACTACCTGAAAGGAGGTTGTGGAGAGGAGGGTGCTGGCCTCTTCTCCCAAGTGACAGGGGACAGGACAAGAGGGAATGGCCTCAAGCTCTGCCAGGGGAGGTTTAGGCTGGACGTTAGGAAAAAATTCTTCACGGAAAGGGTCATTGGGCACTGGAACAGGCTGCCCAGGGAGGTGGTTGAGTCACCTTCCCTGGAGGTGTTTAAGGCACGGGTGGACGAGGTGCTAAGGGGCATGGTTTAGTGTTTGATAGGAACGGTTGGACTCGATGATCCGGTGGGTCTCTTCCAACCTGGTTATTCTATGATTCTATGATTATTTGATCTTGCTATTACTTTCTCACAGACATGTGTTTCTCATTGTATGCATAAATTTTACTTATGTTGCAGTTAATATAGTGAAATTAGTAACTACTGGGTTGAGGCTCCATTTTGCTAGGTACAATAAAATGTATTCAAAATACGAGATCAATTAGATGCTGGGACATCTACTGTAGTAATGTCACAGACTTGTAATTTGCAAGTGTTTGTTCAGGTCTTTGAAATGAGAAACAATAGTGAAGGAAGTACTGCACACTGGCCATTATAAACTGCCAGTTTCTTAATAAATATTATAGCAATTTTCAAATAGCCAAGCCTCAAAAATTTTTTAATGTCTTCTGATTCTTTCAAGATAAAAGAACTGGATAGCCATTGAGCTGGATAGCTGCTAACCCCTTTCACCATTCACTGATTAATCCTTTCACGTGTTCTCCCAACCACCATTTTCCTCATTGTGACAACATATCTTGCAATTATTTTACCTTTTTTTTACAAAAATTAGTATTTTTCCAAAAATAATTTTCTACTTAATTTGTTTTTCTAGGGCTTAAGTGAATTATATTATTGAAAGGTCATAAATGGTTGTTTTTCTCCTCTCTCACCTACATTCTTTCTCAGACTCCAGAGTGGTATCAAACAAAATTTTATTTGAAAATAGTTGAATTAACAGCAGACCTGCAGAAAGAGATGGATTTCAGGAAAAAAAAAAATCTTAAAATAGGAGACAAAAAGCAGTGATTCTTCAAAAAGGTTCTTCAAACTGTAAAATATATTCTTATTTGGGTTCAGGTTTTTGCTGTGATTCAGACTGATATTTTTATATTTTCCCATTGAGTTTTTCTACCTTCTCTGGTGTTATTTTTAATATACACTGGCAGGACTAAAATAATTAAGTACAAGGTCTGTTTTAATATTTTACATCCTCATTTGCAAAGATACGGAGTACTCACAGCTTCCGTACAATCTAATGGGAGTTGTGGAAACCCAGTTTCTCTGAAAATCAGGCCATTAATTTTGAAAATGTGCATTAATTACTCTCTAGGTTGTAATAGCTCACTTGATATCCCTATAATCTACATTCTTTTGAAAGGGTATCTTTTTCACCTGGTATACTGTGCTTTCTCCTAAAGAGCAGTCATATCTTGTCATGTAAAGGCTTCGTTATAACTGATCCAATTATTGACCTGTGGCATTGACCTTAATGAACTGTAGTATTTCCAAAATTATGGTACAATCCATTGTGTTAATCTGATTGACAGGCATGCTGTTAAAGGCCTCATGCTAACAATAGATATGGAATTTATTGAAATAATTAATCTGATGAAAAATAAACCCATGTATTTCTACTATGCAATAATTTAGGTGAATTAAATTTCCGTTCTCCAAATCACGGCTGGTCTAGAATATACAGCGATGTCTGCAGAATTTGCCAAAACACACTGTTGTTTTTAAAAACACTCAGTGTTCGTAGATTTTCCGATTTCATTCAATTATTTTTCTTCTAGGCTGGGATGTTCAGCACCATGTTTATAAGCTCTAAATACTTGTAGATTAAGAAAAAAGCGACACTGGTCTTAACTGTAGATTGTAACAATAATTACTGTTAACAAATAGCAAACGCCTATCCATAAGTACTCCCACTTTGAAGCATTTCAGTTAGGATCCTTTGCACTAAAGCAGGTTCCTGGCATAAGTGTTATCTTTTCTATATGCATATAAAATCCTTCTTTTAGGAAGTGTCATTCTCAGCTACCACATTGGATGCAATTTAGTGCTGTTAGATGCTTTCATGTCGCATGGCTATAGCTAGATAGATTAATCGGAACTTCTATCTGGAAATTTCTTTCCTGTTATTGTTCTCCCTGAGCAGTTGATGGCTAAGTTAATTCTCTTTAGTTTTGTCATGCACTAAAGCACACATTGCCAAGCTATGATAAGCTTTACACAGGGAAAAAAAAAAGCCCTTGTGTCCGTCAAAGTCTTAAACTTGCATTTTAAACTTTGGCCTGACCTGATGTGCCATTCAAAAAAGCTTCAAAAGATTATTTTTTTAAGAAAGGTTCAATATGTCCCGAGGCTATCGGTTTTGAGTTAAACTGGGTGAAGTAGAAATATTTTACTCATCAGCTTTGCAGTCACAGAGTTTGCCTCAGCTAGAACAAAACTGCTGAGGCATTTAGAGAAAATTAACCCCCCATCCTGGCAGCCAGATGTGACTGGTTTCTGATGAATGCACATGAGTGGGCTGAAAAACCAAGAGACTGTGAAATTCCTGTCAGGTCCGTACAGCGCAGAATGGGCTATTGACTGCTTTCTATATTTCCCTCCATCATTCTTCTTGAACGCTGCCATTAATTTCCTCTCCTGCTCTGACTTGGGAATTTAGGGGGTTTTTTTCTGGTTTTGTGGTAATTTTTTTTTTAATCTTTCCCTCTCTCTCCTTTCTTGCCTCTCCCCCCTGCCCCAAGCACCCCCTTTGCCACTGAGGTTGCTATTGCTGTGGTCCTGGCTGCGTGTGCTGCAGTGGAGGCTGCACGGGGTGCTCCGACAGCGCGGTGGAGGCAGCGTGGCCTCTCTATCCAGGCTGGGCTGGCAAGGATCCAGGCAGCCTCTCAGGAGAACGCTCAGAAAATATTAGCTGTGCAGGTAGGTGATTGCAGGGAAGTCGGAAAGATCATTCTGATCTAGATTGAAAAGCAAATGATGGGTAGTGTGATGAAGCATTAAAACCATATCCCATCAGAGTTTTATAAATTTTTAACCTCTTTAATAAACTGGAATTGCATGAAGGATGAATTCAGTAAGTTAGCACATATACCATGCATAGTTTGAAAAAACCGGGAGATTAGATTTATTTCTTGCAAACCTTAGAAAAGATTATTATAAATACATTGGATATAAACATCTGAAACACAGAGTGGCATTAGTATAGCTGTTCCATTGTTTTAGTAGACATTATTGTGTCCTCTTTTGTGCAAATATTATTTTGGTGGTAAACAATATTGTCATTTACACTGTATTCATGTTAAATTTCTTTGGCAGGAGACTATTTTTTAGAAGTATTACACATTGCTAGCTCATTTCCATGATGACTTTCCTTTATTTGTAGAAAAGCAACATTGGTGGGTTATGAGATTTAAAGATGGTTTCCAGAGATGTATGGGGTTTTATTTTATCACTTGTTCTCGCTATATATACATATATATATACATATATATATTAAGGAAAATAACTACTATACGGTATAATTTCAATATTCTTATTCTTTTTGTCTTGTGCTGTGGTAACATATTCATATGTCTGTAAAGTCAATCCTTTCAATCTCTTCCCATAGTTAATGGCCATAACCAGATGGTGTTTGTGAAGGGTTTTTAAAAGACTTTAAGTGAAAAATTTCTTCAGACTTATTTTTTGCGAAAGAAGTTATGTTGCTGAAGCGGCGTTAATACAGCATGTTCTTATAAACTTTGTTTTCTAATATTTAACAGCCAGAATTGCAGAAATAATTTTTTTACACTTTAAAATTCCAATTATTTTAATATTATGTAATTACATTTCACGGTTAATATCTGGTTCACTAAGGTAATAGGTAACTTGAATAATTTCTAGTAGTCTATTACTCTACATCAGCATTATCATCTGATTTTAGTATGTCACTAAGAAGGTTTTATTTTAAAATTCCAAATTTTCGTGTTTGTTCTACTTCTGTAAAAGATTTAGAAAATCCTAGTCATGTTAAAATCAGAAAGTTAAGAATAAATAATTAAGATAAAAATATAAATAGATATTATACTTCATTAATGATTTGTAATACTCTTAATTTTATGGATTTTTGGGGGTGTTACATGTGCTAAATATTTCATTGCCCTGTGTGCCAGTGAAAACAGGTAAGCTGGGAACTACACTTTTTTCATTCAAACTCCTCATTTAGCATTTGACAAACTGGGAAATCTCCTTTTCTGATTTTTGCAGGCCAATAGCTGGGATAATTTCTCTTCTCTCCCGCATCAAACCATTCCAATAGCAAGTGAAGAACACAGGTGATATATGTGCAGCCTAAAAAAAGCTCATGAATAATAATGACAGTGACATGGAAGCCACAGGTAGTAGCTGGATTCCTCACACACAAATCTTCACATTAATCTACTGTTACACAGTATTTTAATAGCTGTACTGTGAAACACATATACAACTGAACTCTTATGTCAATAACTAGTCCATGTTATACTGAATGAGTTTTGCATAATTACTTCACCTTAGCATAAATTTTCCCATCCATGCTGTTCATGCTGGGCAACTATGTCTGTAAATCTTATCACCCTGACTGGCTCAACTAAGTGGAGATGGACTTAAACTCAGTGTTTAGGTGCAAGCCCTGATAACACTTGGGACTGTTGAGACCTGAGTATCTCAGACATACTGAAGACAACTTTTTGTTCAAAGTCTTAACAACATTCTATTTCCTATCAGCTTTCACTATCTATGACATCATTTTCTGATATTCTGACCCTTTTCTGGTATTCTAGTATTCTGGACATGTTTTTATGCTGTTTGACTGATAAAAACTTACTATTAAAATAGTGAACAATGAAAATGTATAAAATTAAAATGGAAATTATTTCAGCTAAGAGCAATTGTCAAGGTGTATAGAAGAGTACCTCCTTTCAACAACATGATATTTTTATATTTTAGAGGTCTTGGCAGTCATTAATTTTTAGATGGACCAATGTCCTTAATTTATCTGCATTATTGTCAGATCAATCAATCACTCTGTCAATTAAGTTCTTCTATTGATGACATTCAACATAGTGGCATGTACTTCCAAATAAAAGCTGGCAGCTGTTTCTCTCCCTTTCTTTTTTCTCAGCAAGAAATACCCTGAGTTTGTTGTTCCTAGTATCCTGCTCACATTGAAGTGTGAGGACAAGAACACCCTGCTCTGAGCTGTGTATGAGTGTGCAGCAAAATGGTGGTTCCTGCTCATGATAGCCTGCGTCCTAGCAGCTACCTGGACCAGAGCAAACTGGAGGAGGTGAATCACAGAGGAAGAGTGAATTAGAAGAAGCAGTAGATACAGTACATTGGCTGCCTAAGTGTTTTCTGATATTTTACAGAAGCCATGACCTGGGTGAGATCCAAAGAGACTTAAAAGGAGATAATGGAGGGGGTTTTGACCTTTTGATTAGGTACTTTTTAACTAGCAACCCCCTCCAGTTATACATAGCACCAGTGTTTTGGGATAATTATGTGAAAATCAAGAGCCTCCTCCAACTGGAAGACAGATTTGTCCAATGTTTCATCATTAACATTAAGCCTTTTTTTGAAAAGTCTGAACTTGCCTTCTAATTGCTTCCAATGGTGCAGATAGACCATAGTGCCTGTAAGACTTCATGCTTGAGAAGGGAGAACTGTGCCTAAAATAAGAAGGTGACATTGCCAAAGCCATTAATGAGGAGGATGTTTCCAGTAACAGGTACTGCTGGAGTTAGTAATCACCTTTAATAAACTCCAAAGAAAGCAAAACCTTAGGAGGGATCCCAGTTACTAGCAAAGTGCTTTTGTTAGTTAGAAATTGAAAAATAATAGATGCTTGCAATAAAATCTCCACTAAAGTTTTAAATTAACAGGAGAGATTTGCAATGATGAGAAGCTCCTTTGGTGTAAGGTCTCACAAATTCATTTCAGAAAGAATTACATGCACCAGCCCCAGTTTTTGTTAGCACCAGATTTGATACTGATGCCAGAGATTTGCCATTGGTCATCCACCCTGCTAGTTAAGTATGGGTCTCAGCTCACCTTTAATTCAAAGCTTCCCTCCCTGCCACACTGTGAACACTTGCCCTAGGACTAAGCGACGGGCTTTGGTAATTGTACTGAACTGAACAGGGGTGCTCAGGCTTAGTAGAACGCAGGCAGTGTATCACCTGGAGAATGCAGCTAATGTACATGCTCCCTTTGGGGATGCTGCTGCCCCTGGAAGAGAAGAAGATGCTGCTGCCTGACCATAAGATGTTGCCCCCTGACCATAAGATGCTGCCTCACACACTCACCTTAAACGCCTTAGGGCCAGAATCTCTGCATAGCCACAATGAGGCTTAGGGTAGTAAAACAGAAGAACACCTCCTTCTGGGTGCTCTTCAAGAAGGAAATCCTGGTAGCACAGGAGCAAGCTGTGCTCATGTGTCAGAAAATGAGCAGGCAGGGAAAAAAACAGCTTGGTTGAGCAGAGATCTTGAGAGACATCAAAAAGAAGAGGAATGTCTATGAGCTTTGGAAGAAGGGGCAAGCATCTTGGGTGAACTACAAGGAAGAAGTGAGATCATGCAGAGTTAAAATCAGGAGGGCTAAATCCCAACTAGAACTCAAACTAACCAATTCTGTGAAAGGTAATAAAAAATATTTCTACATATATATCAATACTAAAAGGAGGACCAGGGACAATATTCAGTCTTTATTAGATGCAAAGGGAACAACTGTGCCAAAGGGTGAGGACAAGGCTGAGGTACTTAATGCCTTCTTTGCTTCAGTCTTTAATTGTAAAGAAAGTCTGTCAGTCTGACCTCAGTGCCAGGGAAAGTCATGGAGCAGGTGATCTTGAGTGCTATCACGAAGCACATGCAAGAGAACCGGGTGATCAGGCCCAGTCAACACGGGTTCACAAAAGGCAGGTCTTGCCAGACTAACCTGATCGCCTTCTATGACAAAGTGACTCGGCTGCTGGATGAGGGAAAGGCTGTGGATGTGGTCTTCCTGGACTTCAGCAAAGCCTTTGACACAGTTTCTCACAGCATTCTGCTTGAGAAACTGTCAGCCTCTGGCCTGGACAGGCGCACACTCTCCTGGGTGGAAAACTGGTTGGATGGCCGGGCCCAGAGAGTGGTGGGAAATGGTGTGAAATCCAGCTGGAGGCCAGTGACCAGTGGGGTTCCCCAGGGCTCAGTGCTGGGTCCAGCCCTGTTCAATGTCTTCATCAATGATCTGGATGAAGGCATCGAGTGCACCCTGAGCAAGTTTGCAGACGACACTAAGCTGGGTGGAAGCGTCGATCTGCTGGAGGGTCGGGAGGCTCTGCAAAGGGATCTGAACAGGCTGGACCGCTGGGCTGAGTCCAATGGCATGAGGTTTAACAAGGCCAAATGCCGGGTCCTGCACTTGGGGCACAACAACCCTGTGCAGTGCTACAGACTAGGAGAAGTCTGTCTAGAAAGCTGCCTGGAGGAGAAGGACCTGGGGGTGTTGGTTGACAGCCAACTGAACATGAGCCAGCAGTGTGCCCAGGTGGCCAAGAAGGCCAATGGCATCTTGGCTTGTATCAGAAACGGTGTGACCAGCAGGTCTAGGGAGGTGATTCTCCCTCTGTACTCGGCACTGGTGAGACCGCTCCTCGAATCCTGTGTTCAGTTCTGGGCCCCTCACCACAAGAAGGATGTTGAGGCTCTGGAGAGAGTCCAGAGAAGAGCAACCAAGCTGGTGAAAGGGCTGGAGAACAGGCCTTATGAGGAGCGGCTGAGAGAGCTGGGGTTGTTTAGCCTGGAGAAGAGGAGGCTGAGGGGAGACCTCATTGCTCTCTAGAACTACCTGAAAGGAGGTTGTGGAGAGGAGGGTGCTGACCTCTTCTTCCAAGTGACAGGGGACAGGACAAGAGGGAATGGCCTCAAGCTCCGCCAGGGGAGGTTTAGGCTAGACGTTAGGAAAAAATTCTTTACAGAAAGGGTCATTGGGCACTGGAACAGGCTGCCCAGGGAGGTGGTTGAGTCACCTTCCCTGGAGGTGTTTAAGGCACGGGTGGACGAGGTGCTGAGGGATATGGTTTAGTGTTTGATAGGAACGGTTGGACTCGGTGATCCGGTGGGTCTCTTCCAACCTGGTTATTCTGTGATTCTGTGAAAGTTGTTCCCTCTGTGTACAAACCCAGGAGCTAGATGAGCAAAGCTCCCATGATCCAAAAGGAGGTGGCTGGAGACTTGCTTGGCCAAATAGACACTCACAAGTCTATGGGGCCCAGTTCGATCCACCCAAGGGTATTGAAGGAGCTGGCGGATGTGCTGGCCAAACCCCTTTCCATCATCTTCCAGCAGTCCTGGCTGACTGGGGAAGTTCCACTGGACTGGAGGCTGGCTGATGTTACACCCATCTACAAGAAGGGTTGGAGGGAGGATCGAGGAAACTATAGACCTGTCAGTCTGACCTCAGTGCCAGGGAAAGTCATGGAACAGGTGATCTTGAGTGCTATCATACAGCACGTGCAAGAGAACCGGGTGATCAGGCCCAGTCAACACGGGTTCATGAAAGGCAGCTTTTGCCAAACTAACCTGATCGCCTTCTATGACAAAGTGACTCGCTTCCTGGATGAGGGAAAGGCTGTGGATGTGGTCTTCCTGGACTTCAGTAAAGCCGTTAATACAGTTTCTCACAGCATTCTGCTTCGGAAACTGTCAGCCTCTGGCCTGGACAGGCGCACACTCTCCTGGGTGGAAAACTGGTTGGATGGCCGGGCCCAGAGAGTGGTGGGAAATGGTGTGAAATCCAGCTGGAGGCCAGTGACCAGTGGGGTTCCTCAGGGCTCAATGCTGGGTCCAGCCCTGCTCAATGTCTTTAAAAATGACCTGGATGAAGGCATTGAATGCACCCTTAGCAAGTTTGCAGATGACACTAAACTGGGAGGAAGCGTCGATCTGCTGGAGGGTAGGGAGGCTCTGCAAAGGGATCTGAACAGGCTGGACCGCTGGGCTGAGACCAATGGCATGAGATTTAACAAGGCCAGATGCCGGGTCCTGCACTTGGGACACAACAACCCTGTGCAGTGCTACAGACTAGGAGAAGAGTGGCTACAAAGCTGCCTGGAAGAGAAGGACCTGGGTGTGTTGGTTGACAGCGACTGAACATGAGCCAGCAGTGTGCCCAGGTGGCCAAGAAGGCCAATGGCATCTTGGCTTGTATCAGAAACGGTGTGATCAGCAGGTCCAGGGAGATTATCCTCCCTCTGTACTCGGCACTGGTGAGACCGCTCCTCGAATCCTGTGTTCAGTTCTGGGCCCCTCACCACAAGAAGGATGTTGAGGCTCTGGAGAGAGTCCAGAGAAGAGCAACCAAGCTGGTGAAAGGGCTGGAGAACAGGCCTTATGAGGTATGGCTGAGAGAGCTGGGGTTGTTTAGCCTGGAGAAGTGGAGGCTGAGGGGAGACCTCATTGCTCTCTACAACCACCTGAAAGGAGGTTGTAGAGAGGAGGGAGCTGGCCTCTTCTCCCAAGTGACAGGGGACAGGACAAGAGGGAATGGCCTCAAGCTCTGCCAGGGGAGATTTAGGCTGGATATTAGGAAAAAATTTTTCACAGAAAGGGTTATTGGGCACTGGAACAGGCTACCCAGGGAGGTGGTTGAGTCACCTTCCCTGGAGGTGTTTAAGGCACGGATGGACAAATGCTAAGGGGAATGGTTTTGTGTTTGATAGGAACGGTTGGACTCGATGATCCAGTGGGTCTCTTCCAACTGGGTTATTCTGTGATTCTGTGATTTCTATGCAAATATTGTACATGAAGAATGTACACCTGCAAACAAACTAAATAATTCATTGCCACAACAATCCTAGTTGAGTTAATCTGAAAAATATGAGACTAATTTGTCTGCAGAGGCTACCTTCAAGCCTTTGTCAATGACAGGCAACTAGCCGAATTGTTTGTCATTATCCTCCTACTATACAATAAAGCTTTTTGGTGGCAGCCACCTTTCTAAACAATTGGATTCATATCACATTTACTTCGTGTATTGAAACTTTCAAGTGAAGCCATAGAAGAATCAAGACAGTTAAGACCACATTAGGTGTTCTTATGCATGCCAGGAAAAGTTCATGGTTATATCAGCCTTTAGGCATGATGCTTTGAGAAACAAAGAGTTTATGTGAAGCATAAGAAGCTGATGCGTTCAGGCATAAGTGGCATAAAAACCTAAAAGCAATGGAGTTGTGCCAAATTATACACTTTTAAAAAATTGCGAAGGAAATTATGTCAGAATAGAGATATTGCAGTTCCGCTGTGTATTAGGCAAAACCACACACCATGAAAATTAGGCGAAGAAATCAAGCAGGTTTTAATTTCTTCTGTGAATTTAATTTACCTTATTTTGAGATTACTTTTCATTCTCAGTAGCAAAGTCCCTCTCATCACGAAGCAACAAAATAAGTGGTCATTGACATAATATGTGTGTACTGAATTTGCCACAATACCCACCGGCTAAGTAAGTTCAAAGATTTTGGTGAATGCTTGTCAGGGTCATCAACTCAATCTAGAAAAATCTAGACAAAAATAATCACTTTAAGGACTGAAATAAAATGTGAGATCACATTTTGAAAAATTCTAGATGTTATTATTCAAAATTCATAAGCATTCGAGAGGGAAGTCATGTATTTTCAGAAACTATATGATGGGTGCTGATTTCCATGTTTCTTTAGAACCCAGTTAACCAAGTAACAATTTTTTCAACTCAAAACTACTACCTCCATGGTGTACAAAATGGTATTTTATAAATTAATAATAACACCAGCACAATTTAACTTCATTTAATTTGATTTAGCATTTTAAATGCTTACTATGAATGCATGTGACAAAATACAAATGCTTAGAACTAATTAAAAGGTGTGTAGCCATGTCCCCTTAAGAAAAGTCATCTGTTATCTAACCCCATACGTCTCTCAGACAAAGCAGAAACAGCAAGACTGCCAAAGTGAAATCAGCAGGCAAAAAAGACACATCTGAGTGTAATCAGCATAAATGGTGATAACTCAACCCATAACGGAGTAAAATAAAAGAGAAGACGTACAGATTTTGAAGAGCGTCAGCCCTGAGGGATACTATAACACACCTGTGTTAATAAGTTAGAGAACAAAAGATGTACTTAAATTGACTACCATCTGACAGCTAAGAAATAGGTTAAGAATGAATGGTTTTCAGAAAGCAAAAGGAGCTAACTCTGCTTTTAATATGCAGGATTATAGTTTGTCCTGGCTTTAGTAGAACTGCATTGTCTCTTTCCTGCAACAAAGTAGAACAGGATACCATGATAAACACTGATTCTGCACAGTCAGTAAACATTTCCTCTGGGAAGCTACAAAATCCACTGAGATACCTGCAGTAAAGTCGGCAAAGTTTCAAAGCCTAAGTAAAGAACAGTCCTTTCTCTGGCAACTTCTGCAAAACAGATCAAATAAAGACAACACGAAATACATCAAAACTCTTTTCTAGTGTAAACTGGTGTATTTCAGTACAGTGGAATTATTTTGAACAGCTTTGCTAAAATGTTTTTAAAGATTTCAGCATACTCAAGCAACTTGCGTAAAACTGCAGAAACTTTCTTGTCTGTGGGTTGATGTTTTATTCCTTTGTGCCTTCCCACCTAATGAAAATGGGTAAAACTGCTACCAACTAAGATGTTTCCAAACTTTAAATTCTGATGATCTATTTTTATTGTCACTTTGGACAAGTGTGAATGACTGTCAAAGGTGCAAATGTACTAAAAACAAAGCCTAAAATCCTGTATTTATTAAAAATGTACCTTTGTCATGCCATCATAAGAAAAAGAATACACGAAAAAAATGCATTAAAGTTTCAATGAGGGTCCAATCATGCTATATTTTTTTGTTAGCAGTTTGGCTCTCAAAATAATTCTGGCATAACTATAGTTAAGATAAATCATCTAAAAGGATGGACAAAATTTAAGACTATAGGTATTAAAGCACAGCCATAGTCCCAAATGAAGCTACGCTGGCCATCATATATAATTTTTTAATTAGACAGCTAATTGAACTTTCTCAAAAGCCAAGTTATTGAAACTCCAAAACATCACTGGGAAAATAAAAGTCATCAACATAACAAATACCTTGCCTATATACTTTCAGGAGAAAACGTTCTACATTTTTATCAGGATTATTCCTAAATTAAAGAGATTACTTTTACGATATTCTGCCAGATTAAAAATGTATTTAGTAATTCTAGAAGGATTTTTGAAGACTTAAATCCTCCAGCACACTAAAGAATATGGACTGTGCTGACTGATGGTGAGATTTTCCCACCATTGCTCAGTCATATTTCCTCAAAGCCCAAACAGAAGAGATCCCCATGGAGACTTTATTTGAATAAAAGCTATCACTGACTTCAGCAATAGTTTCTGCTCCTCTCCTACCACATAGGATGTCCTTTGACTATTAAGATAATTGAGTTTATATGAAGAGTCAGTGTCATCTTCAATGGAGCTCATAGAACTTTGTTTGACTACTTTGATAAAAATGATGTCTCTTTACAAAGCCATTAAGTATGTATGTAAACTTCCCAGAAAGGAAGAGCAGTTCTCATGCACTTCTAATGGGCTTCTAGCGCACTTCATGAACTCCAATTCTTGCCTTTCACATTCTGCCAGGCAGACTAAAAACATGTACAAATGGTGCTAAGGCTGGACAGAAAGAGCCAAGGAGGCAAATCATAGAATCATGGAATCACCAAGTTGGAAAAGACCCACAGGATCATTGAGTCCAACCATTCCTACCTGCCGCTAAACCATGTCCTTAAGCACCTTGTCTACCCGTGTTTTAAACACCTCCAGGGATGGTGATTCAACCACCTCCCTGGGCAGCCTCTGCCAGTTCCCAATGACCCTTTCTATGAAAAACTTTTTCCTGATATCCAGTTTGAACCTCCCCTGGCACAGCTTGAGGCCATTCCCTCTTGTCCTGTCCCCTGTCACTTGGGAGAAGAGGCCAGCTCCCTCCTCTCCACAACCTCCTTTCAGGTAGTTCTAGAGAGCAATGACGTCTCCCCTCAGCCTCCTCTTCTCCAGGCTAAACAACCCCAGCTCCTTCAGCTGCTCTTTGTAAGACTTGTTCTCCAGCCCCTTCACCAGCTTGGTTGCTCTTCTCTGGACTTGCTCCAGAGCCTCAACATCTTTCTTGTGGTGAGGGGCCCAGAACTGAACACAGGATTCCAGGAGCGGTCTCACCAGTGCCGAGTACAGAGGGAGAATAACCTCCCTGGACCTGCTGGTCACACCGTTTCTGATACAAGCCAAGATGCCATTGGCCTTCTTGGCCACCTGGGCACACTGCTGGCTCATGTTCAGTCACTGTCAACCAACACACCCAGGTCCTTCTCTTCCAGGCAGCTTTCTAGACAAACTTCTCCTAGTCTGTAGCACTGCACAGGGTTGTTGTGTCCCAAGTGCAGGACCCGGCATCTGGCCTTGTTAAATCTCATACCATTGGTCTCAGCCCAGCGGTCCAGCCTGTTCAGATCCCTTTGCAGAGCCTCCCTACCCTCCAGCAGATCGACGCTTCCTCCCAGTTTAGTGTCATCTGCAAACTTGCTAAGGGTGCATTCAATGCCTTCATCCAGGTCATTTTTAAAGACATTGAGCAGGGCTGGACCCAGCATTGAGCCCTGAGGAACCCCACTGGTCACTGGCCTCCAGCTGGATTTCACACCATTTCCCACCACTCTCTGGGCCCGGCCATCCAACCAGTTTTCCACCCAGGAGAGTGTGCGCCTGTCCAGGCCAGAGGCTGACAGTTTCCGAAGCAGAATGCTGTGAGAAACTGTATTAACGGCTTTACTGAAGTCCAGGAAGACCACATCCACAGCCTTTCCCTCATCCAGGAAGCGAGTCACTTTGTCATAGAAGGCGATCAGGTTAGTTTGGCAAAAGCTGCCTTTCATGAACCCGTGTTGACTGGGCCTGATCACCCGGTTCTCTTGCACATGCTGTATGATAGCACTCAAGATCACCTGTTCCATGACTTTCCCTGGCACTGAGGTCAGACTGACAGGTCTATAGTTTCCTCGATCCTCCCTCCAACCCTTCTTGTAGATGGGTGTAACATCAGCCAGCCTCCAGTCCAGTGGAACTTCCCCAGTCAGCCAGGACTGCTGGAAGATGATGGAAAGGGGTTTGGCCAGCACATCCGCCAGCTCCTTCAATACCCTTGGGTGGATCGAACTGGGCCCCATAGACTTGTGAGTGTCTATTTGGCCAAGCAAGTCTCCAGCCACCTCCTCTTGGATCATGGGAGTCTCATTTTGCTCCTCTAGCTCCTGGGTTTGTACACAGAGGGAACAACTTTCTTTACAATTAAAGACTGAGGCAAAGAAGGCATTAAGTACCTCAGCCTTTTCCTCATCCCCTGTCACTGTTGTTCCTTCTGCATCCAATAGGGACTGTATGGTCTCCTAGTCCTCCTTTTATTATTTATATATTTATAGAAAGATTATTTTTTATCTTTCACAGATTTGGCCAATCTGATTTCTAGTTGAGCCTTGGCCCTTCTGACTTTTTCTCTACACAATCTCACTTCCCTCCTGTAGTCCACCCAAGAGGCCTGACCCCTCTTCCAGAGCTCATAAACATTTCTCTTCTTCTTGATATCACTCAAGATCTCTCTGTTCAACTAAGCTGTTTTTTTCCCCTGCTGGCTTTTTTTCCGAAACATGGGGATGGCTTTCTCCTGAGCTGCTAGGATTTCCTTTTTGAAGAGCTCCCAGCCCTCATGGGCTCCCTTGCCCTTAAGTACTGTCTCCCAGGAGACTTTGCCAACCAGCCTTCTGAAGAGTTCAAAGTCTGCCCTCTGGAAATTTAATACTACCGTCCTGCTAACCACCCTCTTCACTTCACCTAGAACAGAAAACCCTGTCATCTCATGATCACTTTGTCCTAGGCGTCCACCTACTGCCACATCCCCCACAAGACCTTCTCTGTTCACAAACAGCAGGTCCAGGAGGGCACCCTCCCTTGTTGGTTCATTCACCAGCTGTGCAAGGAAGTTTTCTTCCACGCACTCCAGGAGCCTCCTAGACTGCTTCCTTTCTGCTCTATTGTACTCCCAGCAGATATCAGGAAGATTGAAGTCTCCCACAAGAACAAGAGGCATTGGTCTAGAGATTAACCCCAGCTGTTTATAGAAGAGCTCATCAGCTGCTTCTCCCTGGCTGGGTGGCCTGTAACAGACTCCCATCACAAAATCTACCTTCTGGTGGGCTCCTCTGATTTTAACCCACAGGCACTCAATCTCCTCATCACCACAATCCATCTCAATGGTGTCCAAGTCCTTCCTTACAAAGAGGGCTACCCCGCCTCCTCTGCTATCCTTCCTATCCCGCCTGAAGAGTTTGTACCCCACCGTAGCTGTACTCCAGTTATATGAGTCGTCCCACCACGTTTCCGTGATGGCAACGACATCATAGCCTCCTTGCCCTACGACAGCTTCCAGCTCTTCCTTCTTATTCCCCATGCTGCATGCATTGGTGTAAATGCACTTCAGCTGAGCTGCCGAGCCTTCAGCCCTCTTAGAGGGAATAGAGTTCATTCCCAATTGCCTGGTAACTGGAGTAGCTAGCACCAGAGTGCCCGTATCTCCCTTAGCACCCCCAGGTGTGTTCACCCCCACTTTCTGTGTGGTGATGTACCAGTGGTCCTCACCAGCACACCCTCTCCGAATCACCAGTGCCCCATGTCCAGGCTTGCTCCTGCCTAGCCTGGTCTCAACCCCCTCCCACTTCACATCTAGTTTAAAGCTCGATTTATGAGCTTAGCTAGGTTTCTACCAAGGGCTTTAGCCCCCTAGGAGACACACGTGTCCCATCCTTAGTAAAAAAGCCTGGGGGTGCATGAGCCACCCCATGATCACAGAAGCTGAAGCCCTTTTCCTCACACCAGGCTCAGAGCCAGGCATTAATCGAATTCTTCTTCTTGACTTCCAGCTCCTCTCTGTTAGCCTTGGGATGGAGCAGAACACTATTTGAGCCCCAGAGCCCTCCATCATTTTCCCAATGGCCCTGAAGTCTTTCTTGATGGCTTTGGTCTTTCTGTTTACTAAATCATCATTACCAGTTTGGACTACTATCAGAGGATAGTAGTCTGTCTCGTGGACCAGGGAAGGAAGTTTTCTAGCTACCTCCTTCACTGATGCCCCTGGTAAGCAGCAGACCTCTCTGTGGAGCAGGTCCGGTCTGCAAATGGGTCCCTCTGTTCCTTTTAGGAAGGAGTCCCCTATTGTATTTTGAGTAATAGAAATCTAAGAGACAATGGAATAATGACATCTGATCTAGAGATTTATTTTTAAATTTCTTTTAAAAGGTGAATTCCTAAGAGTTGTGTTTCTTCAGTATTGACCACCGCTTACTAGAATCTATCCTTGTATATTAGCAGAATAGCCCTAATTGTCCACTTTCTTATACTTTCTAACATGCAGACACAGAAATGTCTTAATAATTTAAAATAAGCTGATAAATAGAAATGTATAGGTAAGAGTTTTTTTCAATAATAAAATACAAGCCTACAGAAGTTAAAATTTACTACAGGAAACTTGTTATCTGATTTTAACCGATGATGAGATTACTAGAAAATCTTTTCTCATTAAGCAAATATTTTTTTCCCATTCAAGACAAACAGAATCCAGAAATTAAGTCTATGAATTCACATTCTTTCTACTTGTAAATGTGATAATTTACATTTGTAGGCCAAACACTAAAACTCGAGTCAAATCTGAGGAAAAGGCAAGTTTATTATCTCTGTTGCTTTTATTGTCAGCAGGGCTAGTCAAAACAGTAGGTCTTAAAAGACAAGAAGAAACTGTGAGAGCTCCAGCTTCTTAAAAATTGATCCACTGAGTCATGTCACTGCTAAAACAATCTTTAAGGCTCAGAATCCCTGACAGAGAGATTCAGAGCTTTAAACTGGATGGAATAGAAATGTGCTGAAACATTGCATCATGAATTGAAAAGTTTTCAAAAAACACTAAAGTTTTATGCTTGATGCCTTTTCCAGAATCTGAAGACTACTGGATTTCTGTTTATTATGTTAAGTAACATAAATTTTACTATTATACCTAAGTAACTAAAATCTGTGTTGAAATATTTACACAAAATGGGCTGAATTAAGTTTATAGAAATAACTGCAATTCTAACATTACCAAAATTAGTTCCTTTTAATTTTCTTTTAAGGTTTTGGGGTTTTTTAAGTCTAAAATTTCCAGGAATATAAACCATTATATTGACACTTACCTTGATTATCAGCAGAAGTTCTGCAAATACACTCATCTGTCAATTTAACAAATTGAGTAAATAATAACTGTACCAGGCTGTCATCTTTATCTCTTTTTGAGTAATTTATTGCTCAGTATTTTTATCTAATAGAAGTCTCTACGATCTGCTTTTTCCAGTGTTGGCGCTGTATCTTGTCCCAGATGAATGTCAGAGCTCTCTCTTGCGCCTAAGTGCTGGTTCAGCCATTTCTATTCTCCCTTCAAGCTCTTTTTACAGCCTTTATCTCTTGCATTGCCGATTGATTTTCTTTTTCTTCTATTCCCTTGTTGCTTCCTTAAGTGCCAGACTCCCATCTTTTTTTTTTTTTTTTTACAACCAATGGTCACATTCTTCCACTTCCCAGCTACTAAGACCTGCTAATTCCAGTGTCTACCCTCACCTGAAAGAACACTGACAGTTTTTCTTCTCTACAGCTCAATTTTATCTCCTTGTAAGCCTTCACCATATCTAACTGTTACTTCATTTTGGCCATTTTTTCTGTCACGTACAAATCAAGCAATTTCCTTCTCTTCCAGCATCCACCAGGCAAAATGAGAGCACAGGCAAGACACCTCTACTTTAAGGCTTCTAAACCCAACCCAAATGATGACACTCCTGAGATACTACTGCTGGAGAAGCCTTACCTGTTGCAAGGCTCAAGTTTGTAAAAATGTAGTTTTCAGAACTACTGAGCTCAAGCTAACATTCACCAAGCACTGGAAAACTGTTTTCAGAGACTCATGGATCTGAAATCTTGTTGGAAGTAGTGTACAGCCCATTTGTGTTATCTTTGAAATTTACCAAAGAAATCAGGCATTTGAGCAAAATGTAATGCTATTCTTCTGAATCATGTTTGATCCTGGTGGGAGCAATAGTATCAAATAGCAGAAAAACTATAGTTTTCTTAAGCAGTACCAGCTAAACAAGAAAAAACATAGTCTGAACGTACATTATCTTTCCACCACATGTGCTCATAGATACCTAGATACCAACAGAGCAAACAACCTTCTAGAAAGTTCCATTTAATATAAAATGCTGTGGGTTTGGGACTTTTATACTAAAATAACTATAAATATCTGGATACTGTGTTCAAGTTGAGGGCAAAATTATAGGTTAAACTAATGTTTAGGAGATGATTCTATAGCTCATGTATCTCTCTTATGAGGCCTTGGCCAAATATGTCAAACCTCTCAGAGGTCAATCATTTGGATTACAAGATCCCCTTTATAAGCAAAACCAGAACAGGTTTAAATCTGCTTACTCCTTCAGTGAGTCAACATTTGTTTTGAATGACAAGAGAATACAGCAATGAGCCTACAAGCAAGGTGGTTATTCAGTTGTTATGTTTCAAAAAGAAAAGGGAACGACACTTCATAGATTTGCTTTTCCAGCTATTGACAGAAGCCTTCAGTATGTAATTAAGAAAAGTTAAATAAAGCCCATTTTCAGGAAGACAAGATTAAGTACAGGATTTATGAAGTTATACTGTTGCCAAATGAGCAAATGCTTAGCTCTGGTTTTATAAGTAAAAACTATGAAATTCAACTTCTTTATCCAGTACAGTGAGTAAAGTATCAGAGAAATGACATTTTTAATTAACTATCCAACCTTGCAACATCACTTTGGGCTATCTGAAGTCTGGTAACCTCCTTCTACCCATTTTAAACATATATCAAAACATAGATTTAATGATGAACTGTTTACATGCTGAAAGCTCCTTTTTGGCAGCTCTTCTGTTTTTGTTGTCACCTGAATTAATTATAATAGTTCAGAACATCTCTAGTAAACATGCTGATGTATCATAGATTATAAACTCATCTACTGAACTCTTAACCGTGGTTGCAAAGTAGATTATTTTATTTAAAGACAGCAGTTTAAAAATTTAGACATTTAATTTAATTATCCTCTCCCAGAGGTATAAGAAGAAATCAGAATCCTAGTGTGAATAGCATTATACTTGCATAAGAAAACTTAAAGGAGCATTTTTGTCTCAAACTCAATAATTTTCGTTATAATCACTAACTATGTTTTTGTTTTACAGAAACAGTATGATTTGGAAAAAGAATAAAATTGCTTCTAAAGTACAAAAATAATTATGAACCACTTGAAATGTAATGTCTGTATTTTATTTCTCATCAGAATTCATTAGTGTGTAACATCAATAATTTAGCCCATCATTTGCCAACACTGACTTGGCTCAGTAGTTCAATCATGTAACCCTGTAAACTCACTTTCCATTAAAATGAATGTTGCTGACAAAGGATAACTAAAGAGATACTTCATTTATTAGCTAAAGAGATACTTCATTTATCAACATTTTTAAATTAGGAGTTTGGGACCACAGACACTTAGCTGGATAAATTATTCAAAGGAATCTCTGCATTAGGCCTAAAGATGTTTGTAGAATCAAATACAATGTTATCCAGAATTATAACTGCCTTTCATTTGTGTAACATGTAATTCACAGTATACTATTCCAGAAACTGACAGAGCCACCTGCAGAGAATCAAATGACCTACTGGAATGAAATCCTGACTGTCATGTGCAAAATTATAAAATGTGTAATAGTTATCCTGCATTTTGATTGACTCATTCAAGCATTTCCCACAGAAAACTCCTTACAAGAAACTTCTTGCAACAGGCACTATAATCTTCCAAAGCTGCATCTGAGCTATTAAATGCTTTACATTATTTTACTATAAGCAGCTTCTTCAAATCCAATCATTATCTTCTCCAAAGTCATCCTGTAAAAACATTCAGGTTTCAAATGTGATGTCTCATCTCACAACCCTTCTGCTAGCACCTATTCCTTCTTACTAGGATATTGGCTTCATTTTCTATACTTGAGTCCTTTTTGGTTTTTTTGCTAACATACTACAAGTTGTACATAAACATTTCTTTGCTGAAATAAATAGCTACCTGATGCATGTGAGGAAAAAGTTAGGAATAATAATGATCTCTCATATTGTGACTTTTGCCTGTGTCTGGGAAGATGGATCTGGAAACCAAATCCTTCCTTAGGACAAATCAGAGAACAGCTCTCACAAGACTGACATAATGTGACCATCACCTGACTGCATACTCTGCAGGGCTGCTGCTGATCGTATGGAAGGAACAATTAAGGACACAAGCAGAAAACAAACATAAATGTTATAATACAAGTCTGGTGCAAGCCACCGCACTACTGTCCAATTGCCCTTACTCTTTTTTATCTAAGTAGAGGGTTTATGGTTTCTTAAGAAAGTATTGCTGTCTTTATACCTTTCCCAAACTTTGCATTGGAGGTATTCTTAACCAAGAGACAAGACCCACTCCTCCTTTGAATGACGCTCCAAATAAATCCCATTATAGTCTGTACTCACAGAAATATATTCTTATCATACTCCAGGATGAGAAGTAAGGGATCAAATTCAGGTCTTCATTTGCAAGTGTTCTCATTAGAGGTATTGTTTCTGAAATGAATGGGCTATTTCTTTTAGCTTGAGCACTGTGATAACTGAGCATGTAGGCAGAGCAGAAATCTGTATTTGAGACAAAGGAGAGGACACTACTACCAACTAAATCAGAGGACTGAGGAGCTTTGTAAAAGGAGGTCTTTTTTTATAAGTTTTTCTCCTTTTTGTGAGGGGAAAGTGAGGTGGAAAGGATTACGCCTTAGAGAACTAGTCAGTTCTCAAGAATAATTTTGAAGAAAATGAGAAAAGTAGCAGTTCTGGTTTAATAGTGCTGTATTTCTCATTCCTATAATCAGCATTGCTATGAGGATATGCAACCTGTATGATCACTTCACTCAACATCAGTTTTGGTGCTCCTACTGGCATTGGAGCAAAAAGCTGAGAGTCAGAGACTTCAGAAGAGCAGCTTCCTTCTTACACTTAACTCTCCTCCAAAACTGTGATGGGTCACAGCGATTTGCTTTAGCATGCCAGCTTGTCACAGCTATTGTGGAATTTTACTGGAATGTTTTAATTATCTGTAGTAACTCCAGAAAATCCCCTTTTTCATTTCGGACAGATTTTTCAAAGTGATGAGTTTTAGTTTTATTACAGCTTCTAAAATAAGAAAATGAAAGAGTGCACCAAACAAGGAGATTTTTAATGCTGAGCTTCACTCCAGCTAATCTTTAGGGAATAAGAAGTCTTGCAAAACAAAAAAACATACTTAAAACTGGCCTCATTGAAATCAATTATGAAGTTAGGCTGCCTATGGGACTAGTTTCCTTAGGGTGAAGGCAGAACAATCTGAGTCAAAATACATAGCCTTATTGAGCTGCCATGTAGTGAAATTTTTATTCTGAGGACAAAAATTAAATCTGTGTTTTAAAAGTAAGTGTTGTGGTGATAGATTTGTTATGATCTTGATGGCCTAAGAACATAAGCAAGGCAGATTTTATAAGGCAAGGCATTATCTTTTTTTAGACTGGAAAAAAAGACAAGCTTTTCAGTACACAAGCCTTTTCTGTTAGCATAATTTTTGGATCTTTGATAACAAAGATTTGATCTGGGAGGGTGCTGACCATTATTTCCTCAGTTTCAGTGATATATTCACTGATTATCTAATTATTACTCAGTTTAAAATGTATTGTTATATATAACTATTCAGCAAAGACCTCCACCTGTATTCTGGTCTTTCTTGGATCTTAATATCTTATTTAACTTACTGTTGTAATAATTCTCCACATTTCACAGTGACTTCTTTGAGCTATATATTTGATGAGTCTGTAACCACTGTTGGTGCTATATTATTACGTTTCTTTTCCATTTATTTTTCATTCTTTTGAATTCCAACTTATTCTTAACAGGTAGTGACTGAAAGATAGGGAAAATTTAGAGGAGATGAGGAAGGAAATGACTTGACTAGATGGGTCAGATTAGCATGTGAGATTAGCAATCTAAAACATGATTATGCAATCTTCTGAAATAATTTATACTTTTTTCTTTGGTTTCTCTATTTTTCTCAGTTCCACACATCTCAACAATAAAAAGCCATTTGTCATCTTTCTTCTACTGATCATCAAAGAGCTGAGATTTTCCTATATATAAAACATCAGAATTTTTTCATTGCTTTATAGTCCCTGCGACAGCATATAATTCTGGAGCTCAGTCTGTAATAGACTGACAGCGTCAGTGTCACCCTGACAGATAAGTTGCTGCCCAATAACCATTCAGGTTGGGAAGCTGTGCACTTTACCTACACCGGTATGATTTCTGCCTTACCAAGCTCAGCATCCAGGAAACTGTCATATTTGGGCTGCCTTTTGATTTAGAATAATTTAGGAAACCTTTTAAGTAGACATGTCTTTAAATAGCACTTTCCCATTAGAGAATACTGAAGATTTTTTTCCTTTTCAGAAATAAAATAAGCTTTTATTGGAGCAAATTAGTGACAGAAGCACAAATTATTTTGGAGTCAAATCAGTTTTCCTTTGGCACCAAAAAAAAGCCTGTGAGGGGTGTGTGATTGCTCTCTGAAGAAGCACCTGCAGGTTTGCACTCGTCTATTTTCAGAGGGTATGAATGAATTTGCAATGTTCTTTGTGAACATATAGCTCTTCTAGCTGTTTCTAGGTTAATGCAAACCCTTCCTTTCTTGAGTTTCTGTGTGCGCTACAGAGACAAGAAGAGAAATAGCCGACACTGTGGAAATTCAGAAGCTTGAACCTGAGATTACAGGGAAGTCTTCTGATATTTAGGAATACTTGAAGAAACATGGGAAATTCTGGCAAATATTGCCTTCAGTCTGTCCTCATCTGCCTGTTCTAGGATAAGAAAATGTTAGCAAGAAATATTGTATATGTTTATTTTGCCCTTCCTCTCTTCTTTGCCTAGCCTCTCATGATGACCATTGCTGGGAACAAAACCATGAGTTAAACAGACCATTGGTTTGACTCCATGTTGCAGTTCATATGTTATGGTCTGATAAAAAAATGAGAAACTCAACACTACTTCTGTTGGCTTCTATGACAACATATGCATTTTCCAGTTTGACATTCACTTTTTTAACAGGCCTATCATTATTCCTATGTTTTTCTGCATACTTTTCTTATTTCTCATTTGGTTTACTGGAACTTCTCATATTTCAGATATTCTGCATCTGTGTCAAAAGGTGGTTTGCAACTGTTATCTGTTTTTCCCCTCAGGAGGCACAATAAATTATTTATTTTTCAGGAGCTCTTTTCTAAGAAACTTTAAAGTGTACCATATGAGAGATTAGTTTTGTGCAAAATGTGAATTATAACTGGATATGCATCACACCTAGGAAGAAGCTGATTCTCCAGGAGTTAATTTTAAAATACTTCCAAGTTATAACACTTATAAACCACAATATTTTGCACATCTAATTTAAAATGCTTGAGGATAACTTTTACCGGAACTTCAAGTGCTGCTTAGGCTGCTATTATTTGAATACAGGCATGATATTTCAAGAAAGGAGTTTACATGACCAACATTCATCCCCTCTTCTTTCTTTTTCCATTCTTCCCGTTGGCAAATGAGTCCTTCTAGCCCTCCAAAAAAGAAGAATTATTATACAATAGGTTTAATCATTAAAAGAATATAATGACTCACCTCTTCTTAAAGTTTTGCAGTCTTTCTCATATATACTCACATGTAATACCTTGCTGTTCCTGCAATGTGTTAAATAGAACAGATAATCAGTGAAAAGCCAGTAAGGGTTATTAAGGACTCAGGGCCTGATTTTAAGTTTTCTGTGTTTAAAATCTGTTAGTTTCATCACAGTTACATCTAACTTCGGTCTGTGTGAAGCTCAAGCTTTAAGTTTGCCTTGTAAGTTTAATCTCTAATTTTAATGATTTGAGAGCTACTAGTATATGACATTGACAGACTAATGGAGCAAACTGAGGATAAGTGACAGCATTTTGTGTCATTGTATATTTAAAATAAGTGTTTTCTAATAAAGCATATGACTATTGTAAACTGAATTTACTTAGTACATTGTAAAATGCAGATTCCTTCCTAACAATCTGAACTGCTTTAGGGAAAGAAATGAAAATTTTCCCATGGCCCAGTGCTTCATAAACATGTGATCAAAATGGCAACTAGAATAAAATTAAGTGCTGCCTAAGTAACAGCTAGGCAGAGAATCCAATTGTTATCCCACAGAAGTATACAGCCTAATTTGAGAATTCATTTCACATTAATTTAATGATTCGATTTAAATCATTAATAGAAATGAGATTAGTGGTATAATGTACAGATTGGGATTTTTAATTATTTCAGGAGTGGCAGAATAGATCCACAGCCCTCAGATTTTGGTTAACAGGAACCCAGTATCACACTAAACTTTGGCCACAGACAAATGAATCAGTGTCATTTGTCAATGAGCCACCACAGAATGTTTTCCTTTAAGACAATTTCAAATGTTTTCCTTTAAGACAATTTCAAATGTTTTATTAAATCTATTTTGAAATCAAGTTAATGTCATTAACAAGCTATCATTTGATGATTAGTTTTCCCACTTTTAAACATTAGTTATTAAAAATTAAATTCAGCTCAATTTACAGTATATGTTACTATTACCTTTATTTTATTACTAAAAGGGAGTGCATCACATTCAAATAAAAGGTACTGATACTCAGACAAGATTGTTCTGGTGTTGGGTTTTGTATTTATTAAACCCTTTCCTGAACTGAATCATTGAACTGCATTCAATCCCACAGCATCTTTACAAACCATAACACCAAGAAGAGTGGCACTGGTTCCAATACTAGCTTCTTTACTGTATGTAAACATCAGCAAAATCTTGGAAAGTCAAATCAGTAAGTCAGTGAAATAATATTACCACTCTTTTTTAATTTTCTGCCATCTTTTTTAAGAGTTTCATCTATTCAAATATTTCACCCCATGCCTCATTAC